>NW_010391689.1:502-2367 GCF_000710305.1 Buceros rhinoceros silvestris | reverse complement strand
GGGGCGGGGGGCCGTGGGTGCCCCGCGGGATGGAATTGGGCGCAGACTGGGGTCAGGGGCCAACAGAGGGGACCCGCGGTGGGGGGAAGGTGCCGTTGGGTCTCTTCACTGGTCAGATGGGCTTTGCAAAAGGTGTCCAGGGGCAGGTGAGTCAGCAGAAATTTTCCCCAAAGCCAACATTACCAAACCAGGAGAAAAAACAAGATCAGTGGCAAAATCCTCCTCCAAGCGGATCCACCAGCTCAGCACGACTGTAGCAATATCCCAGTGAGTGTGCACCTCTTTTTACATCCTCTCCGCCAGCTGTAGTTTCCCAGGAAGCCAATTACCGATCCCAGCGCTGTCTCCCTAGGACGGATCCTCTTGTCAGATCACCAACTGTCTGCCATGGTGCTAGAGCAGCGTCAGCAGATGACAGGACTCATCGCTCATGGTTTCCTGAGCTGCCTCAATCCCAGTGGGGTTGAAACCCAGAAGCTGTCAAACAGCCGAGTGGCTACTTGACATGCAAAGCCTGACAGCTCCTCTTCTGTTTGCTTGCAAAAGGCCAAGGCTAAGATCCAGGGGGGTGATTTTCCTCTGTTGTTTCTGTTTCTAATCTGCAAGGAATTGAAATGGAATAATAAGACAAGACAACTAATAACACGTTAAATCATGAAGTTGATCAATAGTAGAAATTTGTGATTAATTTTTCATTTCAACTACTGTTTGACATTAGGAAAATGAACTGCTGCTTTAATTTTGGAGTTACTGAGAAATCATAATAACCTGCAGCACTACACCTAAGTCTTAATCTATATGCTTATACTAGATTACATTTTTATGGTATAATCTATACGTAAACTACTTACCTTTCCAAAACTTGTAGGTATTTTAGAAGTGTATTTTATTATTACAAGAATGGTGATAAAAATGAAAAGGTGATGTTTATCCGGCAATTTGTTTTATTGTAATTTATTTATGGAAATACCAGCATCTGTGAAGCTACAGGGTCCTATTCATGCAGATGATGCTACCAAGCCCAGTTCTAGTTCTTTCTAATCAAAAACATACAAAGTGGCCTGAGTTCCCAGCAGGAACTCTACATGGCACACCTACCGATTTATTTTCATGGGGTGAGGAAGAATCACAATGGTTTCATAGAAGGCTTTTTGAAAATTTCAAACCACGTTTTTCTCTGCCACCTGGTTTCTTTCACTGCTGATATTCTCTGTTATGGCAGGGAAAATCCAATTCGAGCCAGCTCTGGTGTTGACGTTATTCACAATGCAGATCAGCTAATCCCAGGTGTTAGTCCTGTGAAATGGGTTGCAGTATTTTATGTATGTTTTCTCAGCTGTCCTTTTTTAAGAGGACAACTCCTCATTTAAAAATAACACATATGCCACAGTTCACTCTCTTCCTCTGAAGAGGTCTCTGCATTCAAACCATTTCAGCAGAGAGGCTCCCCTGTTTTCTCTCCCAAGCCGCTGTATCTTTTCTGGAAGGTGTGTACTAGCAAATCTCTCCTGATAGAGGAGAGGATCTTCAACACTTCACTCACCCACCGCTTCCCTTTCACCTCCCTCCCGTTTCTTAGTCAGCAGCACTCAGGCACGCAGAATACCATGTCCAGAGCTGCTGCCAAGCCCTTTGCTGGGCTGGTGTGTGTATATGTGTGTCTATGCATGTCTGTGCATGGAGAGAGGGGGCAGAGACCAGCCTGCCAGGGAGAAATCCGTTTTAAAAGCAGGCACACACCTCAGCTGCCTGCACCTGACACGTTCAGAGCTGCTAACTCACCTCCTACTCTCTCTTTATATTTAATTTCATTCCTCTAAATGCTAACACGTTTATTTTTATTATTTGCCACATGCGAGATGGGC
>NW_010391689.1:0-204 GCF_000710305.1 Buceros rhinoceros silvestris | reverse complement strand
CCGCCTCTCGCAACGCCGCTCCCAGACGAAGGATTTCCGGCAGCTCCTCTGCAAAACGCGGTGCCCGGGAGGACCCGTGGCGGATGCCCCTCGGCCTATCCCCGCTCCTCCGGACCCGGCAACCCCGCTCCTGATCAGTGCCTTTTCGGGTACGGCGATGGCTGCGGGAAGGGGCGACGCTGGTTGGCGGCACCTCCCCGAGAC
>NW_010391688.1:0-201 GCF_000710305.1 Buceros rhinoceros silvestris | reverse complement strand
ATAAAAGGAGCGAGCCAGATTCCCAGCATCGTCAGAGAGCTGAAAAATCCCTGCCGCCCAGCCCCAGCCCCTCCTCGCCTGTGCGCAGGGCCCAGCATGTCCCAGAGCCACATGCCCCAGAGCCGCACTCCCCTTCCCCACACCAACACCCTCCGCGTGAGACCAAACCCCATTCCCAGGCTGGACGTGGCTCCACTGGCA
>NW_010391687.1:0-12812 GCF_000710305.1 Buceros rhinoceros silvestris | reverse complement strand
GGGGGGGAGGGAAGAGGGGGGGCGTGGAGAGCTCTCCCCTCTCTCCGGACAGACAGCTGTGCACTTCATTCCGCACAAGACACTCTCCAGACTGAAGCCTGTCTCTCTCCCTTGCTGAGCCTTTGTATCCCTGCTGTCCTCAGCTGTCTCTGCAGAATTGTTTTGCTTGCCTTTCTGAGAGGGCTGTGAACACACAAGCACAGCTCTGTGGCAGACTGGGGAAGTGTCCACAGCATGACAAGGGTGATGGGGAGAGGTTCACACCTCTTGCTGCTTACTTTGTGACTCAATTTTTTTGTATTTCCTTTCCAAAATTACTCTTTTATTCACCCTCTATTGCAGACAACTGGAAGCTGTCTGTTTCGTTGCTGTGGGCAGAGCCGTGGTGCTAACCGAGGCTGTTCAAGTCTGCATGCAGGTCAGGTCCTATAGCTGAGTCCACCCCAGATGTTCAGAATGAGTCCTAGGATTCACTCGAGGTGGTTGGATTAAATTAGCGGGTATTTTAATAGGCATGCTAAATCCTTATGGTAACAAGTCATGTGCAGCTTTATCCTGTAATACTTTTATAGCAAGTTTAGAGCTCCTAAAAGCAGCTATGATATTTCTATGCCACTGTAATAAAATTTCTGTTCCCTGTGACTGTTAGAGGGCAGAATATTCAGGATTTCTTCCAGGTTGATTTCTGGGTTTGTGTATTTCAGTGAGTTATTATAAGAGCTAGATTTATGTGGAAACCTGTTGTCTGGGTTGTAGTGTGACCTGAGCATCTGGGGATGAACAAGAAGCTTAGAGTCCTGGGACCAGGAGAAATATAGTGTCCTACCTGTGGTGAAGGATAAAGCATCTGGGCAAAAGAACCTTCATTTTTGACTGAGGTGAAAGCAAAAGCAAAAACAAAACCAAAAAACCCTTCCAGTAGGAGGATGACAGAGAATTTCTGATACAGCTTCCTTTTTCTTCTCTGCCAGCAGCTTCATTTGGCTGCCCTGTGATATCTGTCTGTTCTAATGATCAGGCACTTACATGCTAAGTAGTGCAAATTTTACATTTTGGATGTCTAATGCATCCAGAAATGTAGTAGAAAATTATTCTTTTTAATGCCCTATCTCAGGAAAAAATGGAGAAAACCTGAAATTAATTCTTAAACTAATTTTATGGCTTAGCATAGCCCAGATGAACCATCCATCTTGAACCATATTATGTAAAAAGCTCTAGGCCTCTGAGGACAGCTCAAGTCCCCACACCCTATTGGTTCTCGTGGGCTTAAATAATACATTAGACTGGGTGCTTCACAGATATTTGTGGCAGATATACTTCTACATGTTGAACTCTGTGTGAGTGTGTGGGTGATGCTACTCATTGATTCATAAAGATCAGCTAAGGTAACTGTTCTCCAGTTATCAGGCTTACCCCCGGTAATCTTCAGCTGCTCCTCTCTTATGTAGAATCAGTGAAGCTCATTCCTTTTTCTGTATATTCTTTTCTTGGCTGCAATTGTGGAAACATCTTTTTATAAGGGTTTGATTCTTAAATCCACAGGCGAGCCTAGTGAGACTGTGTGAGATCAACTGCATGTTTACTTGTTCAAAAAACTTAATTTGAAGAGAACCATGTTGTCCTACATATTTACCTTTACACTAGGTTCCATCCTAATATTTTACCTAAGCAATGTCTGTAAGCAAACACTACCCTCAAGGCAACTTGATCCATTCGATCTACAAATCAAATGTGTTTTGTGCAAGGACATGTTATGTGCAAAGCATTTTTTTTTTAGAGATTATGTATACTTTCTCATTGTCTATTGATGGATTAATGGTACAGTCAGAACTGAAATGATATGGGTAGATGCTTTCTTTAAAAATACGGAGCCACTAGCAATGATGTGGGTGTTTTATAATGTTCTCCTATGTATTTCCAGCAGGTGTGAATACTGCTCAGAAATCCGCGTATCTTTATGCCTTACTATGACATGATGCCGAAGCATCAACATTTCTAGAAATTTAAGAGAACAACTAAGTCTTGGGGAGAGGCTGGCTTCATGTGTGCTTGCCTTACTTAGGCAATTAGATGAGTTATTTGCCTCCTGCAGCGAGGGCCAAATCTTCCTTCTGCAACTGTCTGCTTCAGTGGGAGTCTTGCCTGGGGAAGGGCTTCTGAGTTTTTCTGGTCAGAAGAAAGTTATTCCTTTTATTGGATCAGAAAAGCATGCAGTTCTGTGTGCAGCAATTAAATATCCCTCTCACTGTGCAAGAGACAAACCATCACTTGAGATCAGTTCTCTTTTAGATGTTTTTCCCTGTGCCATTAACGTAATTTAACCTCATCCCTGCCTGAGGATCCTGATTTGCTCTATGCCAGGGGAGTGAATGTGTGTGTATTTACTGAATATGTGTCATATGCTATCTTGCCACAGCGCATTAGTGAGCATCGCTTTTGCATAGACTCCAGGCCCCATTTTGCTATCAAATGGCAAAATGTGTGTGTGGAGGAGGAGGGAAAATATATATGAATTATGAAAATTCTGTGTCTCTGAAATGTGGTTTTACAGCTGTCAGAGTGCATGTAATGTTTGCAGCCTATTATTGCCATATATGAAGTCGTTTCCATAGCCTGAGGAAGAACAGACTTGAGCTGCGGAAAAGACACCCACGTTTGTATTCATGCCCTTTCTACACCAGCACTGCGCTTCAGAGAGCAGAGAAATTTCAGAGGATGGGAAGAAGAGGATGAACACAGCTTCCCAGGAAGTTGTGGAAACAAGGTGAATGGTGCCAGTCAAAATAACCAGGCCCAAACTAACTTAGACTCGAGAAAAATGCCTGGATGTATAACTCTGTATTTTGAAGGCCTTCTAAAGGAGACCGGACACTGGTCCATTCATCCTGTTGCGCATCCCGACAACTGCTAAGTCTGTTTTTCCCTTGTCAGACATGCACAGGAGAGTGAGACTGGGAAGAAGAGGATATATCAGTTTCAAAGCACAGGAATTTTTTTGTCCAGCCGCTCTCCTGTGGTCATTACCAAATATCTTGAAAAATTTTGGGATATTCTTATCAGGTGTTCACCTGCTGACACCCTTACATGTAAGGTCCTAGTGAATAGTTCCCATTGTGATGTTTTGTTGTGAACCGAAGGTCATTTAATCACTGACCTAGGCTTGAAAGTAATCTTGCTCTTTTGAGAACACTCCTTGTCCCACTGGTTTTCCCATTTTGAGGCAGAATGATCTTGTTATGGCTGGAGTTCATTGTAAGCTGCAGGAAGCCTCTCTCAAAGCAGTGGACACCTTCTGCACAGAAGGAAGAAGAAAGCCTCTGGAAGCATAAGTGCTGCAATTCAGTAAATGCCAACCTCACATTGCATGTGTTGACAGTTCCTGACCGCTTGAGGGTCAAGGAATCAATTGCTATAGAAAATTGTTGACAATTTAATCTAATGAATAAATTTAGGGTCATGATCCCTTCAGCTGCATTACTTGGTGACTTAATTTTACTGAATGCATAATTTTCTCAGCTTCACTGAAGAAGTGACATAGAAATTGGATTGCCATCCATCACCAGAAGAGAAGAGAAACACAGGCTACATGAAACCAAAATCACTAGTGTCAAAGAGACCTAGAAAATTTTCACCCCACCTTTTCAGTAGGTTTCTGGTAAAAAAAAAACCAACAAAAAGAAAAACATGAAACAGAAGAGAGGTAATGACAGTATCAGCCTTAGAATACTAGTTCTTGCTAAGCTCCAAGGTTTCACTTTAGTAGCGTGTCTGACCCAAACTCCATCCTAGCTATACACAAAAGATCCTCCCCTGTGTCAAATTATGCTTCAACCTATCCACCATGCAAGGCTGCCAGGGACAGTCAGTGACAGCTTTCAGTCTTGCAGATAACACAGCTGCCTTGCAATTGGGCATGTGGCAACTTGAGCTGGACTTAGTAGTATGCATGTTCCCAGCTGTCCTAGGCTGTCCCGCCTAGATGTAATGAAGCTGTATTACAAGGCAGAAGTTTTCCATCTGTGGTCAAGGTATCTCTGTGAACGTGCAAACTGCTTCTGTCAGAGCAGACTAAGCCAGCCTACTGTCACTATACTTACATTCAATTTACAAGACTCTGAAACTTCCCACCTGAAAACATTTAAGTGTTCACAAATGAAACTTGAAAATTTTAATTATAAAGTTACTATCCTTGTACTCTCTCGGTCACGTTTAACAGCCCCCTTAGCACCTCCACCTGCTTCTTATTTTCTTTAGCCTAGAATGCCATAAGCTCACACTCATGTGGTGTGCACATCATACATCAGGATCACAGCAAGAGGCAGAAATGGACAAAAAATGTTTGTCATTGCAAAAATAAGTGACACATCTACACGGAGGCAGAGAATCCAGGTAGATCAAATCAGTCTTTCCCCCAAACAGTCTTGAAAGCTGTCAAAATAGGATGCATACTATAAAGATAAAATGAAATGTTTTCTTTCTTCCTGGTGTGACTGCCTGTGATTCTGCAATTCAAAGTTGATTTTGGTTCTCCAGTGGCATAATTGCTAGTGCTCTCCACATTCCCTTACAGTAACTAGTTGGAAACTATGTATCTGGGGCCTTCTAATGAAGCCTCTAGGTATTTTATTGTAGCCTACAATGCTTTTATTAAAAAACAACCTTTCAAACTGATTTCCACAGTTGGGCTTTTTCCTTGAAGAGTGTGGGTTTGCTTGTTTTTCTGGGAGAGGATAGTTCCATCTACTGATTATAATTGCCAGGCATTACTAGGCAGCTGCAGTATCTGATTTCAGAGACCACTGACTTTTGGGGTAGGGATGCCTCCTGTTTTATATAAGTGTACATACATATGTATGTATATATGCATATTTCAACAGCGTGAGGATATGGTTTGATGATGTGTTAAAAGCCAAACACATCTTGTACTTGGTGAAAAACTCCTTGAACCTGCAACATAAAATGCTAGTTGTGTATAAACTCCTTCTGCTGGTTTCAAATGTGTTCAAAGCGTTTTGATGGATTAACTGTCAGTACACCTTATAATGGATGAGTATTGCCTGTCCAAATGCAAACACCCACAGTTATTGCAACAGCTTTTGCTATTCTTTCTTGGTCCTGCTCATTGCCACCCAGCATCATGCCCTCCAGTTATTGCAGGTTTTGAGCTCTGTGCGTCCATTTTCTTTTTGCTGTTTGCCTTCGCTGGGCTTTCATTAGCTACGGCTGCCTGCACTGAATCTTGTTTTGCAGCTGATGTCTGCAATGTTCCTTTCTTTGAATAAGACCTCCTGTCTTGTACTAAGACTTCAGCACCAGTGACAGACTTTGAATTTTCCTAAGTACCTAGCACAACAGCACCTTACTGCCAATGCAAGCCATCCCACTCTGTGTACACAATATTCCTATATTCCTGATCCGGTCTTGCCCAATGGAGTCCAGATGGATAGAGATGGAAGTACTAGTCCTGCCAGGGCTCTGGTTAGGAAGGCTGTCTTGCAGCATTTCTTAAAGGACCTACAAGAGGGGTGAGGTTGCCAGTAGCCAGTCCAGCATCGGGACAGGGAAAGATTCTACAGCAAGCCTGAATGCAGCCTGAAAGATGAGGAGGGGCCAGCTCCTGAGCACAGTGATGGTTCAGGAATAGAGACAGTCCACCTGATCCCCCCAAAAGGGGAAATGTAAGGATGAGGACCAGAGCCACAAGGGAGAGAAGTCCCTTGAGGAGAATGGTCAGGGGTTTCCTTAGTTCCGGAGCGTCCACAGAGAGGTCCTAAAACTGAGGACAGAGCCACCAGCCCAGTAAGAAGATCATTTGTTTTCTCCACCATCTTTTGAACATTTTGTTTTAAGTATATTGTAGCACTGATACTTCTGCTACTTCTTCATCTGCTTCTGTCTATAGAGCTTCTGGTCTCTGACCAGAGCCAGTAAGTTCGCAATGCTCTTCTGCCCCCAGATATGTATACTTGTACCTCTTCACCTGTCTGGAGGTTTTTCCCTGTCCCTTCCAGCTACTGATCCCCTGCATCTCCTTGGAAAGTCTGCTTGGCCCTCTAGCCTCAGCTTCCCAGGAAGTCCAGCTGCTCCCCGGTCCCAGAATGTTCCTTTGGCTGACCTTGAGAGAGGAACGTAGCAGCAATTGAAAGACCTGAACGCAGACATACGTGTGTGTACACATACAGGCACAGCAACGATGATGGTTTGACCAAAAAAATGCTTTGATGAAGTGAAACTAGTCTGGATCTCTACTTAACACTTCCTGATGCTGACCAATCATTCACTCAGCCTCTGTTCATTTGTCACAGGTCACACAGTTGCACTCCAGCTCAGCGTGGTGCTGTATTGCTCCCTGTACCAGCCCTCAGACGAACAGCCTTCCCTGATAAGGCCTCCTTCTGCCCTGCTGTCCAGAGTCTTGGTCTTAGGAGTGCCAGCCTGGAGATCAGCTCTGCCCATGCTGGGAATCAGACTGCCCCAAAATATCCAGAGGCAGCTGATGACTGTTGTCCCTCTCTGTCTCTCACACATGCATGGTTTAACTCCAGACAGCAACTAAGCACCATGTAGCTGCTCACTCCCTCCTCCCCCTTCCCAGAAGACAGGAAGAAGAATCAAAAAAACCCTAAAACTCATGGGTTGAGATAAGAACAGTTCAATAACCAAAATAAAGTCTGTGACAATACTAGAAACACCACCACCACAACAATAATAATAGTAATTAAAGGACTATAACAAAAAACTGCAGATATAAATAAAACTGAAGAAAAGACAAGTGATGCACAACGCAATTGTCTATCATCCAGGTCCACTTATTTTCCAAGTACACCTCTGTCCTGTGGCTGTTACAGGGGGTTTTATCGCAGTGAGAGAGAGCTTGCTTTGCATACAAGACACCCTGGGTTCAACCCCCAACATCTTACCAGCTGACCAATGCCCAAGCAGCAATCCACCCCTCCCAGCCAACTCCCCCCAGTTAATATGCTGAGCATGACATCCGATGGTATGGAATATCCCCATGGCTAGTTCGGGTCAGCTGGCCTGGCCATACCCCCTCCCAGCACCTGCTTGCTGCAGAGCATGGGAAACTGAAACATCCTTAACTTGGGCTAAGTGCTACTCAGCAACAAATAAAACTTCAGGGTGTTATCAACCTTGTTCTCACACAAAATCCAAAACACAGCACTGCACTGGCTACAAGGAATAAAATTAACTCGATCCCAGCTGAATCCAAGATACCCAGGCAGCAGAGAGACTCTGGCAACAGTCATCTTTGAATACCCCAGGGAAGAAATAAGGTGGGGGGGGATGGTGACTGCTTTAATTTTCTTGCTTGAGGAGAACAGAAACCTGTAGTTGAAACCAGCCCAGCTGTACACCGCATCCTGGAGGCTGCCTGCTTTGTGGTAGGCCAGCTGTAAGTTTACTGGGGAAGCAGGAGCTGCCTGGTTGGCCATGGGGAATGTGTTCTGGGGAAATGCTATTCACAGCTCGGAGCAGCGGTTTCTGATCTTGCGGTTGTATGCCATATTTGTGAAGTGGGATGATCATTGGGAGGTACTTCAGGTGGTGGAAACGTAACACTGTGCAAAGGAAAGGCAGCCCCTGTCTCTTCAGTATCTGATATCCCTCATACCTTTAATCATGCTCTCCAGCTGCAGTTTCTAGACCAAGTCAATAATACAGCACCAACTCTGCCGCAGACCATATCTAGGAGTAGTGGAGGTGAGATGGTTCAAGAAGCACTGTAAGGTAACCAGAAGGATTTCTAGTCCTAGCTGCTAAATTGTCTCCCTCCCTTCCTCCACACAGTTCTCTGTTCTCCGTGTTTTCCAGGTGCACTTTTTCTTCCCCCATGGCTTGCACTTTTCATTAAATCCTTGTAATTTCTGCTTGTACTTAAATGGTGTTGAAATGATTGTTTCCAAGGATGGGATATCAAGGATTGCAGAAAGCCTGGAACAGAAGAATGTACATCTGAACATTGCAAGAAATGCAGGGTATGCAGCAAGACTGTTACTGTTTCCTTCTCACATCTGCACAGTTCAGATATAACCAGCATCTTCACTGAGTGCCCCATAAAGTAACTAGCCAGGAGTTCCTCAAACTTCAGTGGAGCATGCTACTACACAGACTGCTGGCTCCACCTTTTAAAGTCCCACCAGCTGTCTTCTCTTCCTGGTGTCGTAGATATTGTTCAGGTCTATTGTTCAGGTGAAGGGGATCCAGGGAAGACAGTGGGGGTTAAATTCCTGTCTGACCCTCCATCTTGTTTGATGATCAAGTACACGGTGAGAACCACACAAACCCTGCAGAAGTTATTCTAACAGAAGAACTCTGTGAGTGTGTGAGGTTGCAGGGGAGCAGATTAGATGCAGTGTGGGACAGCAAGCAGTACAGCTTTGCCTCATACTGGTGTAAAATGACAAGGTTGCATGATCTTGATAATTTGGCAGTTACCTTTTGCAAACCAGTCACATCACTGCAGCTTGAGTCAGCTCTGCTGAGGGATCCAGTACAGAGCTCTGGCACTAGGGTTGCTGTGGCCTGAGTCATGGGACCCACAGAATTAGATCTGCAGTTTATTGGAGTTTTGTGTGTGTGGAATGCTTGAACGGTGGTATGAACATCACGCTTTTTTTAATTAAAAAGAGAAGAATTTTCCCCCAGTTGTATCCCTTGCCATTTTGCTGTCTCTTTGGTGTTGAATGTGCTGCTTATTCATTACTGAATGGAGTGGTGCTGCTGTAATCTAATCCTCACAAGTATTCTGGAGTAGAGACACCTCCTTCCTATGTATTTATTACCTAATTGCACAAAGAGTTTGTGAACAACTACATATCTGAATATGACACAGCTCACCTGTTCCCTCAGGCTCAGAGGAGTTCATTGTCATCCCTAACACCTTCCTGATTCTGAAGTTCTAACTTTCAGCCAAGCTCAAAGAAAATGTCATGCAAAATCCTGCTTTTAGTCACCATTGCTTACAACAGCATAAGGTACTACACCAGGGACATCTGTTGATTCTCTGTTTCTTGAGGTGGATCACTATCTAGACAGGTCTGTTGGCAAAGGGAAAGCAGGACCCTTCTTGTGCTCTTTGAAAGTGGGGACTGCCCAGTTACAGGCACAGTAACTATTAATGGCTGTTACAGTCCTACAGAAAGGATGGGCAACTAGTTTCTTCATCTCCATATTCCCTTCCCGAGCTCTTTGCCAGCTCGTTTATCTACCTTCCCCCCCCCTCCCTCTCCCCCCCCGTTATCTAAATTTAAAGTAAATTTATCTCCCTTCCCTGCTGGATGTAGGTTAGGTACCATTTGGAGAAGGTATTTTTGAAGTTGTAGAAGTAATCTATCATTTATTCCACACCATTCAATGCTACATTGACCAGGGCATAAGGGTTTGGCTTTCCTATAACTACTGAAAATACAAATATTGGCATGAATAGACAAATGGAATTCTGGGATATGTTGCAATCAGTATCCTGTTCTTTCTGCATTAAGGCCCCACTCTGTCTTCTTTGGGTCCTGAATAAATCCCTATTTCTAGAACTACAGAGATGAAGGGGAATAAATTTCTAACACCGATTTATTCTTCTCAGAAGGAGAGGAGGAATCGGGAGTTTACCATAGGCAAACCATCTCCATATTGCCTGCATCACTAAAAGATGTAAATAAACTGGAGTTTTGGTCTCCATCATTTGCCTTCCTTTCTCTGGATGACACTGTTCATTTCTTCAGATCTGTTTATCTCCTGTAGGAGTCTTTCCTTCAAATGGGTGGCTGGGGCAATGGCTTACAGCTGGATCATAAGACAAGGTTGTTTAAGAACCATGGCCAGTATCTGAGGCAGAAGGCAAATATAAGGCCCAACTAAAAATGAAGTTACCTAGCAACCAAATATAGTCATAGCTGGTCTGTTTGTCAGGTTACAAATCCTGGTCTGTAATTCACTGAACTATCCTAAGAAGTTTCATGAAGATGCAAATAACAGCATTATAGAGGAAGTCTTGAAAACACACAAAAAGTGATAAAAGGGATTTTCCTGCGCAGAAGTTAAGCTAATAATTTTGAATTTGGACAATTTGTATTTCAGAGTGACATCTAATTCTGCATTGGGATCCCAATGCCTATCTTGTGAGGTCAACAGAAACCTGTTTTGTGAACCTGTATCCCTATGGGTCCGTCTGAAGGCTCCAGCTGAACATGGCAGAACTCCTCCTCATGGGCTGGAGGAGTTTTGCCACAGTTTGATACATTTCAAACACATCTCAGTTGAATCCCATTGATTCAGAAGTCCACATAGTAGTATTTCTATTAAGAAGAAGCAACAACATGAAGCTTAAGCTCCTATACCTATAGCTCAATTGCTTACCCTTTAAGTCTGACTCAGGAGGGGACAGTTAACCAGGTGGCTTTTGTGAGGATGAGGAGAAGGGGGAGTTAGTTACCTACCATATGGGGATGTGAAGTATTAGGGGAAAAGATCCAGAGAAGCAACACATAGTGAGGATGAGGGTGGTTTGATAGGCATGTCAGCAGCTTTCCTGCAACAGCATGAAATTTTATGAAAAATCAAAATCTTACGACTCCCTTACCACCACCTTGCCAGCAATAAATCAGAACTGACAAATGAAGTGCTGGTACTGTTCCTCTCCTCCTTATACATACAGTCCAAAACCACAACTGGATGTTTCTATTTACGGAATTCCGGTATTACACACACACAAAAAATAAGTGGAAAAGTAGAAGAAAGAGGGACAGAGGAAAAGCATTTGAGTTATTCTGTAGGGTGATCCAGGTTGCCAAGACAAAACCAGAGATATCTGTTGACATTTTGACCCTAACACCCTGTCCTTTCTACTCCTTCTTATCCTGGCTGTAAATAATAGTTGTCTGTCTAGAGATCTCTTGAGATGTAGTCACATTGTTGTTATTTTTCTACAAAAACACCCTTGGGACATAGAATGGGTATTCAAGAATTAGGTTGTGCTTAGGTTGTGGGAAGATTTCTTCAAACAGATCTTTGGAAATTGAGGAGTATCTTACCTAACTGCAGCTATGAAGGACTTTTAACTGTGATAGCAAGCTTGTAACTACCCATGCAGGAAATCAACCAATTTAAGAACCCTTGTAGAAACACAAGGAATTGGTATTGGTCATGTTGCTTTCTGAAGCTCTCTTTTCTCTGTCATTCATTACAGAGGGAATCTAGGGACTAGCTGTCCTTATTTCCATGCATGAAATTAGCTGGAGTAAGCTCCCTTTGGATATTGTGTGGTTGATTCAATGCTAAATTAGTTTTTCTGGACTACATTTTCCTCCTCCAGGACCAAGCCCACTGTTGCTGCCTTTGCCCTTTCCCCCTGCTGCGTACCCTGCGTGGGGATAGGCGTGCATGTTTTATTCATATCCTGGTGTTATCCTCCTGCCAGTACCATTCCTCCCTTTTGTTTTTTTTCTCCTGCCCTCAAGTCAGTGTACAATATCAAGTGCATCTGTTGTTTATTGATTTATGCAGTGCTCTGAGACTACTCTGCAGAAGCCTTTTACAAGCAGGGAGCACTTCCTTTATAACTAAAATACTGGGACCTCTTGGCCGGAACACAACAGTCATGCAACAGTGCCGGTAACGCATCTCAATAGCTCTCAGAGAAAAACTGAAGAATACCGTATCTAAGCGAAGCAACAAGGGATTGCTAACTATTATGGGGAGAATGTAATTGCTTATGCTGGAAACTGGCCAAGACTCTAGGGTTAACATTTCTACTTGTACAAAACACATGCTGGGACCTTTAAATGGCTACTGCTAATTACAATTACAATTAAACTACCCTTTACTATCACATCACACTGTCAACTTTATTATTATTAATGCATCCTTCAGACTGCTTTTTTTGCAGTCTGCTACACCACAGAGTAACTCACAGAATGCTAATAAAGCTGGACTCAAACTTTTTTAAATCAATGGATTGGGCATGAAAAGAGTCCAATATTAATAAAACTCCTAATTTTAGGTGAGCTTTTTTTGTACTAAAATTTAAAACTGTCAGAAAATGTAACTTGGAAAGAAAAATAGTGCAAATGGGTAGGTGGATTCGGCTTGTGAATTCAGCTTTACTGTGCTGAGTCTGTAAAGAAAGAAAACAGATAGCAATTTCCCCTCTACTAGGTTGTACGGTGGCTGAAAATATTCCTGTAAACTTTGGGGGATAAGATAGCATAGCTTATGTCCATCTGAATTTTATCCATCAGTTTCTTCCGACTCTTCATATGAAGAAATATATCCGTGTTTGCCCTAGGGAGGCTCATAGCCAGAGAAGAGGTTTCAGCTTAACATTTGAGCTTCACAAATGCGTTTAGACTTACATGACCAAAACGGTTGCAGTTTCGTTAACTACCAGTCAGGTTCAACTAAGGAAAATTTGGCTCATAATGTCTAAGTTTGAAAGACAATCCCTAATGGCACACAGCAGATGTCTTTAAATGTGTTTTCTTTTTCTATTTCTCCATTAACCGTAATTTAATGGTGTATTGCATATCTTTTGTTTTAAGTAAAAAAATGTAGCTCTTTAGGTCTAAAATCTCTGTCAGTTATTAGAAATAACAGCCTACGCAGGAAATAACTGCCCAGAACCATAAGAAATGCAGACAGACACGTATTCAAGCATAAACCATCACCATAATCAAACCCACAGCTCCCACAACTTTTACCCAAAGTTTCCGTGATCGATACCTTTGGTAGTGGGCTCCAGAGCTGTCGAGGTGGGGTTTCTGTCAGACCTGGGAATGGAAGGGCAAATCCCACTGTCC
>NW_010391686.1:995-3490 GCF_000710305.1 Buceros rhinoceros silvestris | reverse complement strand
AGCACAGCCGCATCTCCCCAGAGCTGCGGGGTTCACCTGGCTCTTCCCCCCGCAGTCCCTGATGGATGCGCAGAACCTGCGAATCGAGGAGCTCTTGCAGAAGATCAAGCAGCAGCAGTACAAGCTGGACAAGCAGAATCTGCAGATTAAAAGCCTGCAGAGCAAGGTGAGCTCCCGTCCCGCTCTGGGGCTGGGGCACCGCAGCCTGGTCCTGCATGCGCGGGGACCTCGGGATGAACCGCCCCCGCTGGCACCGCACTCCGGTGACAGGAGGAGCAACTGTTCCGCTGCTCCCTGGCTCTGGGCATCCCCCAAAGCCCGTGGCCCCGGTCCCTGTGCCCTGATGTTGGCGCAAGGGCAGCAAGCTGAAAGCTTCACGAGAACTGCACAGAGCAATAGGAGTAACCGGTGTGTGGGGACAGAGCCTCCCCGGGCGCTTCAGTTGAGTTTATCTGCCGAATAAATTCGTTCACATGGGTGTGAAAAACCACAATCTCTTCTGGCTTTGCCAGCCTCCGGTAGTTCCTATTCCTCGAGGTTTCTGGGCAAGTTCAGCCCCAGCTCTGGTCACGGGGGAGTGGCTCCAGCCTGGCTGAGATAAAATGAGCGGAGATCAAACTGCTCTGACCTGTCCTTTTGTTTTTTTAGGTCAATCTGCTGATCCCCTTACACCTAAAGGACAACAAAACGCAGTCTCCAAAGTGGAAGATAAACCTGAAGAAGAGCCTTAGCCTCACCAACCAGAGCCAGAACGCCAGCGGGGAGCCCGTGCTGACACAGAGTGAGTACCGGCCCGTGCTGCAGCAAACCCGCAGCACTTGCAGCCCTTTGGAAACAAAAGGTTCAGTTGTCCTGAGTCAGGATGTGAGCTTTGCTCGCAAAACCAAAGCTGGGAGTTCGGCCAGACTGAGGGGATCTGGAGCACAGGCAGGATCCAATGCTGCTGCATCAGTGTTAGTCCAGAAGGAATTTAAGGATTTAAGAGGAAATTTTCTGCCTGATATTAGGATTGTGGTGGAGAGCAGACAAATGCTGCTGGCAGGTCTCTGTCAAAGAGGATTGGCAGATGGGGGGTGAATGCAGGCAGGATGGGAGGATCTCTTCCCCTCAGAGTTAACTCTTGTTCACCTGCTCTTACTTGACCAGGCAGGGTCTGTTGGCGGAGGGGAGGGTTGGGGAGCCCAGGACCGTGAGGGGAGAAGCAGATCTTTGGGTGTCTGTCTCCCCTGGCTCATATTTAGGGTTCACACGTGAAAGACAAGCGCCTCAGCTCACACCATCCATAGCAGAAGGTGCTGAGCTGCAGCAAACACCCTGTCAGTGAAGGCACCCAACACACAGCCCTGGGAAACGCACACCGGAACGGGCAAGTGGATCCCTCATCACAGCTCCTGGCTCTGCCGGCAAGGGGCTGGAGGAGCTCCTGCAGAGCAAAGGGCAGCTGAGCGGGTGTCCCCAGCCGTGCTGCATCCCGCCACCTCCTGCCCAGGCAGGAACTGGTGTCCCCACAGGGTTTGCTGGCCAGGAGCAGCTGCTCTCATGTTATGTCAGCTAAATCATGGGGCTGGCTCCGTCTGTGCAGCTGTCTGGGATGTCCAGTGTGAGCCAAACAGAAACAGAAACCAAACAGAAACCAGGGTGAGGATGCATGGGGAGCTCCTGCCCAGGGCTTCACGCGGGGGTAGCTATGGGAAAACACAAGGTCATTGGCGTGTGGACCCCAGAGCTGTCACCGGTGTGCCTGAAAGCTGGGGGGGCAGAACAAAGAGCTGCAGGATCGATGTGCACAAGGAGGGAGATGGGATGTGGAGCTCCAAACTCCTCCCGGTGCTCGGCTCGGGACAGGCCAGCCTGCAGCAGGGCTACGTGAGGTCTGCCTTCGTCAGAGCAGTGCTAGTGAGCCAGAAAACTGTCTCAAAACCTCTTTCCTCCCCATTTTTTGTCAGCTCTGCTTTGTGACTTGCCCTCAGTAGGTGTGTCTAAATTCTAGTCTTCTACAATCCTGGAATCTTTGGGTTGGGAGAGACCTTTCAAAGTCCTCTAGTCCAAGCGACTTGTCCAACCCCCCTGCTCCGCTCTCAGGTTGTGCTGAAAGGGGGGTGCAGGGAGGCGGGTTTGGGTCTTTGCTGCGCTGGCTGATGGGTGCTGGGTGCAGCGAGGGCCCACAGCCCCCAGGGGTGCCGTGAGGTGAGGGGGTACGATTGCTTCGCACCTTCTCATCCTGCACTGTGCCCGATGGGGAGACCCTGAGCATCCCAACTCCTCCCACCCATCCCAGCCATGAGCTCTCCCTTCTCTTGCTTGATCCCTGCTGTTGATATCACTGACAGAAAACAAACTGGCTTCCTCTCATTAGCAAGTCGAGTGAGTTTTCTGGCAAGCCTTAAAGCACACGAGAGGTGGCGGGCCAGCCCGTGCCCTCTGCCTGGGGAGGCTCGCGGCTGCTTTCAGAGCAGACAAGCGCTGGGAAGGCTTGTGCTGGCGGCTCCCTGCCT
>NW_010391686.1:0-882 GCF_000710305.1 Buceros rhinoceros silvestris | reverse complement strand
GGGCAGAGCCGCAGCACGGCAGGGCCCCGGGGAGCAGCGATGAACTCCACCAGCAGCCCAGTTCAGAAAGACCCTTTTATTTCCATCCAGTGAACACAAGTTCTTTTCAGGCCAGGGATGGCACAGGGCCAAGCATGTGAAAGTTGAAGGCTTGAAGCAGCCTGGAGAGTGAAAGGTTTAATCACTTGCAGAAAGAGGATCACGTCTTTAGGCAGAGCCTGCGCTTTCTGGCAGCTGGCCGAGTAGGGGAAAGGTAGAGCCCCACTCGCTCTGCCCCCCGTGGCGCTGGGACTCCAAAATAATCGGGCTGGGTTGGGGAGGGTGAGGGGGAGGTGATGCAAACAGTTCCAGGCATGCCCTGCCACCCGCCAGAAAGGGTGTGGATCCCAGGTGGTGATCCTGGAGACGCTGTCGGTAAATCCTGACACGGTGCCGTGCCCAGGGCAGCTCCAGCCTTGTTGATACTTCTGTCTTGTTTGGCTAAACAAAGGAGGGGAAGAAAAACATCCAGAGCAGCCAGGAGGTCTTGTTGTTCTGCTGGTGCCATACGGATGTGCAACATGAACTGGAACTAACGAGCGTGTTCCTCAAACAAAAAGATTGAGCTGAGCCTGTTCAAGCAGCTGCATCTCATTCAACCGCACAAAAGTCCCCGTTTCTCCGGGAAAACAGAAGAGATCCGAGTGCTGTCGGTGTGGCCAGTGCCCAGAAAGCACCGCACAGGGACGGGGTTGACTTCTGCGCGCTGGGGCCACTGAGCACGGCCCCGGGCACCGTCCCGCCGAGGCTGGCAGAGGAGGTGAGGGGCTCTGCGAGGGCAGGGGAGCCCAGCAGCCCCCTCCCTGCCTCCGCGCCTGGGAGCTGGGGCTGCGTGTGGGGCCA
>NW_010391685.1:4762-13228 GCF_000710305.1 Buceros rhinoceros silvestris | reverse complement strand
ACTTGGCCTTGTTGAACCTCATGAGGTTCTCCTCCTACTCCCTCCTAGGCAACAGAACTGGTGGTATGACATGGTGTAGAGAAGCAGCTGAAACCCAAGGAAAGTGCTCAGAACTGCCTCCGGATGTCATAAGCCACCAGCACATTTCTCCCTGAGTATCAGAAAAGAATAGAATATTTTAGCTGGAAGGGACCTACAATGATCATCTAGTCCAAGTGCCGAATCGGACTGATGAAAGCAAGAGAGAAAGAGACGGAGATCCACACCTGGATCTGAATTTACTCAAATCACCAGAAGGCTCATCAGAGTTTGAGGTTGGCCCCACCCTCGTGAGGGCCCACAGGGTGGAGCATGGTATTTGTAGCTACCCGCGAATGCCTTCAGCCTTTCCTTACAGGGGATGTGCTCGGGGCCCTAACCATCCTGGGTTAGCAACACAATGTTGCTGGACTGCTGGAGGGACTGTCTTCCATGGCAAATCAGGCCAAGGTTGCATCACCTCTTCATTATTAGCGACACTCCAGCATTTTTGGTGAGGGCTATGTCATTAACCGTGAGGCCCTGGTACCTTTCCAAAGTGCAGTCACCTCCAGCCTCCTTCAGAGCCTGCTACCATGTCCAAGGGTTGTGCAAATACAGCACAGTGGTGTGGCGCACAGCGGCACGGTCAAAGGTTCCCTCTCAGAGGGGCTGCCTTTCAGCAGCGAGGGTGCGATAATCACCTTTGCATTAACATCTGGGTATTATGAAGCTTAATGACTCAGGTCTCACAAGGTGCTTTGAAAAGAGACAGTAAAGAAGGGCAGATAGGCAAAGAACAAGGAGAACTTGAAGGACCCTCATAATCATTCATTTCCAAAAATCCAAGACCCAAGATCCACTTCTCAACCAAGTCTAAGCCAAGTCAAGTCAGTTTTAAGGATTTTGTTCCTCTTGTCAAAGGAAGACCCAATCCTAAATAATGTTAGGCCAAATGCCATGGCCAAGACATCAGGAGACCACTCTTGATGCCAAATCCTCTTCCTTCCTTCCTTCCCTCACATCATCTGCAAAACTAAATGACCATGGTTGTTTCCAGACCTTATTATAAATTAGCACCATGGCTCAGCATTTCAACCTTCTCTTAAATCCTCTTTCACCAAGGCCATCTGAAGAGAAGGCTCCTCAGGCCCTGTGACCTGTCTCACCTCATGGGGTACCAAAGTAGGCTGAATCCAGAACGTGATTCACAGAGCCTGGCAGTCCCAGCAGGCTCTGGGGTGGGATGCAGCTGCCCACCAGGGACACCTGGGCCCTGGAGAAGCTCAAGTCACCATCTGCAAGGGGCTGGCTGATATATCAGAGGGTCAAAGGGACATGCACACCCTTCTGGGGCAGCATCTGAAGACCAAGAGCTAAGACAGCACTACGAGTCTGCCTGCGCCGGTGTCCTACATGAGCTGCTGCACCCCAGGGTGACGGGTCTGGCTCAAACTGCTTTTTCCACTGAAAAATGTGGATTCAAGTGGCCAGGAGAACTCGTGGGTTTGGCAAATCACTCCGAACAGATGAAAAAGGAAGAAAAAATACACAAAAGTCGGGGGGGTGTTCATAGAGGCAAACATCTGCCACAGCTTATTCACACCAGCAGCACTAAATGAAAACAGAGTTGCGAACAAAACCAAAACAGCTCTTGTTTGGGGTCAGATTTCCCTTTTATTCCAGTCTCTGTTTTCAGTGGAGGGGGTTCTTCTGTTTATTTACTTTGTTTGACTCAGCCACAAAATTCCCTTTGATTTTTCAGAGTAAGCTGAAAGCGAAACGCGGTTATTTGCACAGCTGCCTGCACAGCCTGCTGCCGAGCACGAGCCCTTCATGATGGAGGGCAGAGGGACAGCCACTTCGGGTCAAGTCAAAAGTGCCACATGAGATGTCTTGTGACAGAGGAGAGGAGGGATGGCCACAGCATGTCTCAGCCTTTCCCTCGTCCTCCAGTGTCCCCTTGCAGCCCACAGCAGCATGCAGTCAGAAGTGCAGTAAATTCATAGAATCATGGCATGGTTCAGGCTGGAAGGGACCTTCAGAGTTCACCCAGTCCAGCCCCCTGCAGGGAGCAGGGACATCTGCAACTAGAGCAGGTTGCTCAGAGCCCCAAGGGCCAACCTGACCTGCAGTGGTGCCAGGGATGGGGCTTCTCCCACCTCTCTGGGCAACCTGGGACTGTGTTTTCCACACCTTTTCCTATGTGCCATGAAAGCCACCAGAAACGACTATTCAGAGGGGAAAAAAAAGGCAAGGTTGACATCTGCAGAAATAAAAAATGCAGCAAATTTAATAAAGGGTTTTGTGAAGTGGATCCTGGTTCCCTCTGGCCACAGTCTGTGAAGGCAGAACCGCCACCTAGGCACAGTGGTCGAGAATTTGCATGGACAGCCCCAAACCCCACATCAGAGAGTGATGAGGCTGGAATAAGTCCCGCTTTTCCTCTTCCACCTCTCCATGCAGATGCAGTCCCATCCATTGGAGAGAGCATGGTGAGGAAGAGCCATTGTCCTATGGTGAAGCAAAGCCAAAGTCAAGTTTTACCCAGAGCCCGTTTCTCTAGGAGCCCCACCTGCCTCAGCTCAGGGAAGGAAGAGAGTGGTGGAGGGTTTCCCGGTGACATTTCTGGTTTGCAGCCTCTGCCCACATGGTGATGGAGGGGGATTTTGAGGGTTCATGACCTGGGGGTCAGTTCCAGCAGAAGAAGATTGTGCCTCATTAATCATTTAAAATGGCTGGATGAGTCGATGCATCTCTTGGGAAAAGCAAGCTGAACAATTGAGATCTTCTCAATTGTCTACCTACCAGAGGTGCAACCATGTGGCTGAGCGGTCCCATCATGAGAAGAAAAAGGTTTTTATAGAGTAAAAGAGAAGGCAAAATGAAGAACCAGACGCTCTAGTGAGGATCACAGGCTCTGTACCCAACCTCTCACAGCATTACAGTCCCACTCAACCACTACAGGAGGTGGATTAGGACACCAGAGCTTGGTTGAATTGTGTAGGGGTCCAATTCTGTGGGACTGTGATATCCCACCTGCCTCCAGCTGCTGATTCAGAAGAGCCACAATATCCTGAGGGTGGCTCTATTAAATCCACCAGCCGCACGGGGTTGTCCCACGTGCCCCAGAGCGCTGCCCCAGAGAGCAATGTTTCCTCTGCTGGATTGAACCTTAGGAAGGGAGGAGGCACCAGGTCCACAGAACACACCGAGTACAACTTCTCTGGATCTGAAAAGGAATTTCACGACAATGTAAAGAGCTCCAGGGCAGCTGCCTGCAGCCCCTTCTCCCTTTTCCCTGATCAAGCATTGCAGGAAACAGCAGCCTTGCTGTGCCAGGGGGAGGTTGCAGCGGGCACATGGCCAGTGGAGGCTGCCGCCAAGGACGAGATCTGCTCAAGGACAGAACCCCATCCTTGGCTAGGACAGTGAATGCAAAGACCTTCCCCCGCTCCGGCTTTCAGGGCCCCCTCTGATGCACGAGGAACAAAACAGCTGCACAAAACAGCTGGAAATTTCCCTCCCCACCCAACAAGGGCAAAACATTTGGGTTTTTTTCTCCCAATCTCATTCTTGCAAAATGCTGAACTATTTTAGCTGAAATTTTCCCAAAACATTTCAGCCTGGAGGCAGCCAGTCAGCCTGGAGAGAAAGTAGAGTCTGGCAGAGTTAGTAATTAAAGGCAAAGTCTAGTAATACCAGGAAACAAGAAGCATGTAACGGTAGATACCAGCTCTCCCTGTAGACAGGCAGCACCTCACTAGCCAATAAAACAGAGCTGTCCTAGGGCACCAGAAAGGAGAGACTGATGGATGGAGGGATGGATGGAGAAATGGATGGAGGGATAGAGCACAGTGGTGAAAAAAACAGAGAAGCCCGTTCCCTGCTCAGGATAAAGGGTGGAGTGCTCTTCACGTCCTCCAGATAGAGCCCTACAAGCACAACCACAGTCTGAGGAGGTCCTCTCAACCCCTTCTCCGTGGGCATCAGACACACTTCAGGATGCCCTTCACAGCTGCCCTGTGGCCTGTGGTACTGGTGTCATGGGTTGTCATCTCACTGGGAGAAGGGGTGATGATGCCAAATAATCCATTTCAGAGTTTTCCACTGATCTCTGCAGGAGCTCTTGGTCTTTCTAGTGGAAGGTGTCTCTGCCCATGGCAGGATGGTTGGAAGTAGATGATCTTCAAGGTCCCTTCCAACCCAAACCATTCTGTTATCCTATGGTTCTCCAGACCATGAGCAGCTTCCAGAGCATCAGAACACCCAGAGGTGAGGCTTTTTCTGAGCTGCATGTAGAATTACAGGGAAATCACGCATGGCCTTGCAATGCTTGGACCGTGGAAGATGGCATCTTCAGCAGAAAAGTCTCTTCTTGAAATCAGAGGGATGCTTTGGGATCTGGCAAGGGGACAGCACTACCAAATTAATTCAACACCACCTAAAAGCTCCGCATGGGTAGCTCACTCCGAAGACACAGAGCAGACCTCTTTGCCCTGGGAAAAGCAGGATCGTGACCCGCAGGCCCCCAAGACATCTTTAAGACCACCAAAAGCCTCACCAGGATGCAGTCCCAAATCGCCCAGGCTGCCCTGGGCTTTCCAGCCAGCTTGGATGTTGAACACAGGTGGAAACATCACTGCAGAGCTCTGGGCTTGCTCACGGCAGAGCTGGTGCTCCGGTGAGAATGGCAGCTGGAGCCTGTAATCCAGCGACAGGCAGCTGGAGGGTAGCAGATTTCCATCGAAACCACAGAATGTCAGAACTGCAGATACTGCAAAGACCGCGAACGGCCTGGAAATGCGCTTTGGCCAAGAACATTAATATCTCATCTGGGATCAGCAGGACAGACAGGCCAGCACATTCAGACCTCCGGAACACAGACTCAGGCATTCTTGGATTGTTGAAGTGTCTTGTTTGGGCTCTTTTTGGTCTGTCTTCTTGCTTTTGAACCATTAGGTCCCACCTTTTGCAGCTGAATGGACCAGACTTTTTTCTCGCATGAAGATCTATTCCCCTGAATGCTCACACAGGTCAGGGAAGACACCTGAGATCCCAGAAAACAGCCAACATCATCTGTATCCTTGGTGTTTTGTATTAATTAGTTGCTATGATGATTTTTCTATTAAATTATTTTATTGCTTTGGTTCCTGAGCGACCCTTCCGTGGACTGGGATCACTGTGCAAGGTGCAGTGAGACAAGAAAAACAGTTTCTGGTGTGAACAGGTAGGATTTCCACCACATTTTCAAGCTCTGTTTCAAGCTTGCACCAAGAATTGGGCAAGATTTCAAACCTTTCTCCTCTTGGGCAGGGGAAGGATGGAGAAGCAGGGTCAGCACCCCAAAAGGCACGTCTGAAGTAGATCCAGCCACATGCATCTCCCACCAAGGAGCCAAAAGGTGCAGCGACAGCTCTGGGTCAATCTCCATCTCATCTTCCCTTATCCACGGGTGGACAAGCAGAGGGGAGCTCTGTAGTAGCTGGGAAGGCCATGTCCATCGCTGCAGGAAATCCTGCGGCAAGGGGGGACAGTGTCTGGGAAAGGAAGGAAGGCAAGGGAAATGGGGTAGTCAGGATTCAAGGCAGATATCCTGTGCCAGCCGCATTGCAGGCCCTGTGACGCGCGTGTCCCTGCCAGGGTTTAATGAGATTTGGCTCTATTTTGGGTCCTTTTTTTAAAAAAACCCAATGTATTTGTTTACTTTAAAGCTCCCTCCTGTGGAAATCTCTTTGCCATCCCCTTGCTCCTTCTGCTCTCCTTCCCATCACTGCACTGAGCTGCCCAGGCTCTTCTGCAACTCATGGCTCAACTGCTGAGCTCCAAGAGCTCCCCTCCTGCAAGACATGACCCTCTGGAAATGGTTCCCACTATGTGCCCCCTCCATGACAAAGTGGTGCCTCCAGCCTGGCACAAGTTGTGGGAAGGGGTCAAGACCCAGCACTCTGATGGGTTTGGGAGACCCTGTAAAACCCTGGCTTTGCCAACAAACCAAAGCTGGACTTCAGGCTGTGATGGTCACTGGTCCATCACTTGTAGTGAGGTGGGGGTCGGTCTCTTGTCCCATGTAGTAAATGACAGGACAAGAGGAAATGGCCTCAAGTTGCACCACAGGAAATTTAGGTTGACATGTGGAACAATTTCTTTACAGAAAGGGTTGTGCAGGGCTGTCCCAGGCTGCCCAGGGCAGTGGTGGAGTCCCCATCCCTGGAGGGTTTGATCAGCCGTGTGGAGGTGGTGCTGAGGGACAGGGGTCAGTGGGGACCTGGCAGTGCTGGGGGAGCGGTTGGACTCGATGAGCTTAAAGATCTCTTCCAACCAAATGTTTCTGTGATTCTGCTAACTCCAGGATTTCCCCAGATTGGCCATCATCTATTTCTGCAGCAGGAGAGGCATGGTCCTTCCAGAACCAGGTGCTGTGCTGGCTTGCAGCCCTCCACCTAGTTTCCCAGTCTATTTGGTAAACAGAGGCAATGGTGTCTCCTTCCACCATCCCTGAAGGTCCAGCATAGCGTCCTTCAAGCATGATGCGTGCACTCACACAGGGATGTCAAAACCACCCCTTTCCCCTCCCCATCTCCCTCTCCTCCATTTCCCACATAAACCAGCTCCCTGTGCCTTGGCCAGGTGCTGACCTCACCCACTGCTCTGACAGCATCGTGGATGCATCCCTCCTGCACCAACCCAGTCTCCTGGATCACAGGACCTCCAGCCTGGGACCTCCTCCCAGGTCCTGTGCCCCTTGGTAAGCAACTCATTGTCCCAGGAGCAGCTCCCAACACACGTTCTCCTGCTGGGAAAGAGGAAACAGAGTCTTTTCTGTCCTCACCAACACTACACAACCCCCACACTGCTGTAGGTCCAAGTAGCAGGTTCAAGTGAAGAACACTTTGAAGATGAGGCTGAAGTAAGGGACAAAGGTGCCAAGACCACAACCTACAAATGGTAAAAATTGCCCAAAGACAGGGATCTTGTGTTCATAACTGACATGGCTCCTCATTGCAGATAGCCCAAGACATGGAGGCCATGGAGGAGCTTGGTGTCATCTGCAGACAGAGTCATCAGTCCAGACGTGAGGACTTATCCATGGGCCAGCCCCCAGCGAAGCCTGGCTTTGGGTTACTCCCCAGAGTCTCCTGCAAGTCTGGCAAGAAAAGCTGCCCCTGACCTTCGCTGCCGATGGAGGAAGGGGAAAAGGGAGCATCCATGCAGGTCTTTCTAACCGACGCTCCCCAGAGAAATGCCACATGCCCTATGACACTTGTGGCTGTGGAGACATCTCCGCCCCACCAGCACTGCTGTGCTACTGGATACAGCCACTAGAGGATGGCAATGTCCTAGGCCAGGAGCTCACCGAGATCCAGCTTGGAAAACTGGCTATACAGGGGATCCCGTCAGTGCCAAGGCCACCAAAAACACTCACCCCACGTCACACGTGTCCAAATCACAAGCTAAAAAGGCAGCGCCTTTGGGGACCGGTAATTGAGATTTCACAGGGGATCAGCCAACAGGTACTCTCTGACCCCTCAGGACATGGGGGGGTGGTTTGCTGAGGTACCCCATTCATTTCTAGATGTTTCTGTCTATCCACCTCAATTTTTGTGTCGACAGGACAGTCAGAGCCCTGTCATCAGAGAGTCCCTGTCACCTCCACAGTTTTCTTGCATCCACCATCAGATGGTCTGACCTGAGCAACGACCCTCTGGGCTCTCCATGGGGCTGTGATTTCCAGTAGAAAGCAGGAAGCCTGGTGAGCTGAGGAGGTGGAGGCAGCCCAGCGCCTCGACCCCAGCATCCTCTGCAGGGGGCTTTCAAGGCAAACAAACGTCTGGGAATGCCAGACAAGTGCCAAAATAAAAGCCTGATTATGACAAAAATGTCCTGTCTGAGGCATGGCTTGAAGAAATATTCCTCCTCATGAGGATCCGTGAAAGCCAAGCTGAGCTGAAGAATGAGATGAGCTGCACCTTTGAACAAGGACTCGTCGGGGAATAAAACATCATCAAAATAAGATCAGAGTCATGAGTGTGGTCAAACTTGAGGCGGTGGGTGCCTGATTCATGGGTGTGCATTGCTCTGATGCAGCCATGGAGCGAGTGATCTTAAGCGAGTCACTGGGTGCCAACATTTCATCTCCCCCGGGGTCAGATTCTGCCCCATGTTGCAAATGTTTTGATCCAAGCAGAGAAGAAAACATTCATTTCCTGGTGGCTTTGAGCAAAGTGACCAGGATAGCCTTCTGAAGAAAGCACAGAGCACTGGGCTGGCCCCAGTATACCAAGGTTTCTCTTGGACTGGGGAGCTTGAAATGGGACATGGTCTCCAGACATGGTCTTGTGGAGGTCCCAGGTCATGCTCTGCAGGTGTCCAGCCTGTCCTGGGATGTGACACTTGCCTTAGCTGAACTTCAGGAGGGTCTGGTTGGCCTCATTCTCCATCCTGCTG
>NW_010391685.1:524-4689 GCF_000710305.1 Buceros rhinoceros silvestris | reverse complement strand
CCTGCTGAATGGCGGCCCTGCTCCCCAATTTGGTGTTGCCCACAAAATGTGAAGACCCACCATGGACTCTGGGAATCCCCGAGACAAACTTCGGGAGGCTGAAAAACACAACAACAACAAAAAAGGAATCGATCTCCTCAGGTGCTCCATGACTCCTCATACATGTTGGGAACACTTTGCTTTGACCACCTGCACCAGCCATTGGGTACTTCCAGGGGCTGGAGGTGCATGGTGATACCTCACCCTTCACAAGGAGGGGGACCCGGTGGCATAGCGTCCACATCCTGCAACACTTCCCTGCTGCTAATTAAAGGCTGTGACATCAGCGTTTTGCTGCCAAGGGGTTACATAACACCTGGGGGTGTCCAGGGCTCCGCGCTGCGTCAAGGGCGGGGTGGAAATAAATCCCCCAAATCTCAGCTCCCTGCCTTGCTCCTCACAGCCATGCTGGTGGCCTCCAGCCTGGCACAGGCACAGGACGGACGGAGGGAGCTGCTAGCCCTGGGGAAGAAGTTGTCCCCCTCCATGAAAAGGGGCAGGTGGTAGCAGAACGAACACGAATCGGCACTGCTGGTCTCCCACCCTGTGGTGCCTTCAGAGGGGAACCTCAGCTCAGTGTCCACTGCCACCCTCCTATGGATCGTCTAACCGAGCATCCAGACCCCTTTTCTCTCTGGTGGGGATTTTCACGTGGTGGCTCAGCTTCCTCCACTCAGAGTTATAAAAAGATACAGCGAGACCTGAGATTCATCCAGCAAATCCCTTCCAGCAGAAGGAGTAGGTTTTCACATGGGCTGAAGTTTCAGAGCTGGAACCAAGTCCAGCTGAGTTAAAGGTCCCTCCCAGCTTGCCAGCTGGATGTGCTGCACCCCGGTTTTACAGTCAAGAGGCGTATGAAGCATTGACCAGGTCAAGAGCTCCTCACCCATGCACAAAACCAGGCATGGGCTACGTGAATGGAGACTCCTCCACAGGACCAGCTTTCTTCATAGATCATAAATAATCCCCAAAATGCTCATCTTAAAAATTCCTGCTACCCCACGGGAAGGCTCTTGGCTGGAAGGGCATTATGAGCTCTCCTGGCTCTCCCTGGAGCTGGTGGGACAGCCAGCGAAGAACATCTTCTGGAACCCTGCAAGGACAGTGGCTCTGGTGCAGCACCCAGGTTCAGGATGGACTTTGGCCAGCTGCAGAGCAAGGTTATCTAATGTGACTGCCCCATGCTGGCCTCAAAACTCTGAGGACACATCCCAGGTTTTCTGGGTCAAGCCAACAAGACTGTCCAAGGCCTCAGGACAACTTTGTGCTGAGCTGCAGGTCTCCCTGCCCCACTCTGCAAAATAATAATCCTCTTCAGCTCAAGCCAAACCTCTGACCTTGAGTTCTCCAATTCTGGAGGAGCTGCAATATGGTTTCCAGGACCTCCTGCTCTCTCCTCTCCGTGTGATGGTGTCCCACACATTTCCCATGGGAGCTGCTGATCTTTTCCCCCTCTATTCCCAAAGACAACATGAAAGACCATCACTCGATGCCCTGAGAAGAACAACATTGCAAAGCCGGATGTGTCTGGAGAGAACAAGTCACGCCAGTGGGCTGTGCCTCAGTTTCCCCAGCTATCAAAAGAGGATTAGTTTGTTTCCAGGATGTCATGAGACTCAGAAATAAACATCGCTGGGGCAGGACTGCACGTCACGTAGGCAACAGCTTATCTGGGCTGCTCCCAGCACTGCCCAGGAAGAGGAGATTGGGTGAAGCCTTGTCTCCCCGGTTAGCCTGGTGACAGGCAGGGACATCATGGGGGTGGACACGTGTTGTGCTGGGTTTCCATATGCCCAGAAATTACTCCAGTTGCTGAGCACTGGTTCTTCCAGTCTCCCCATTTAACCAGAGGGTGAATGCAGAGAGGGCTTATGGGGAGAGTCCTGGTGCCACACCTGTCCTACAAGACCTTCCACCTGCACGTCAGGGTGGGAGGAGGCATCAAGCCTCTACCTGGCATGACTTCCATTTCATGAAGGTGCTTCTGGTCAGGGATTTCTCCTACTGGAGAGGTGTTTGCAGGAGGATTTCATAGCAGAGTGAACAAAACCACATTTAGCGTGATCCCCATCACCCTACCTATGAAGTCCCAAGCCCACCCAAGAGCAAGGAAATCCACTTAAGGGTTTTCATCCACACTTTACACCTGGGGAAACTGAGGCACAAGGATGCAGCTTGGCCAGAGGGCTCCCAGCCATTGTTTCTCTGCAAGCATTGGATGATTTTGGGGTGCAGGCAGGCTCTTACCTCTTCTCTCACATTCTTGGCCCAGCTCGTGTGGAGCAAGGGATGCTGACCTCCCCGACTATGCCCTTCTTGCGTAACCGCCTTAACAACGGCTTCGGCAGAGGATCCCACCTCTCCCTCCTCACCCACTGCCAATTCCACCTGGGTCATTGCACGGTGATTTACTGCTGTGCCAGCAGCTTTAATCCCTGGTGAAGAGTTAACCTTCTCCACTTACAGGGTCAGGGTGGCTCCGGGGGATGGCTTGGATCATTTCCCACGGCTCAGGGTTACTCTCCCCAGACTCACGTTTCAAACCCAGCCTTGCCGCTTCCCTCCAGCTCAATCATGGAAATTTCTGAGTCCCTGTGCAATACTGGTGCTGATCTCCCAAAAAAACATCCGCTCCCTCCCATGGCTGGGCAGGGCCAGGGGAGTTTTCAGCAGCATCACAGCTGTTGTCCACAGGTTCTCACCATGCTTTGGTGCAAGGAGCTGATTGATGACTGCACTGGGAGCTGCAAAATCCTGTCAGGACATTAAAGCAGAGACAGAAGCTCAGCTCAGATGGTTGAGGTGACCATATGGCCTGTAAGAAAGATGGGGACAGTCTTTTCAGCAGGGGCTGTTGGGACAGGACAAGGGGTGATGGGTTCAACTGGAAGAGGGAGATTCAGACCAGAGAGAAGGAAGAAATGTTTGACACTGAGGGTGGTGAGAGCCTGTCCCAGGTTGCCCCGAGAGGTGGGAGAAGCCCCATCCCTGGCACCATTGCAGGTCAGGTTGGCCCTTGGGGCTCTGAGCAACCTGCTCTAGTTGCAGATATCCCTGCTCCCTGCGGGGGTTGGACTGGATGAGCTTTGAAGGTTCTTTCCAACCCAAACCATCCCACAATTCTGTCACTCTTATAAACTGAGACAAAGTTTCCCGTAACAACAAGGCAACCACCTCTGAGAAATGCCAAGGCCCCCACCCTCCAAGAAACCCTTTGGAGGAGCAATCATTGGCAGAAGGATTAGAGAAGAGCCATATCAGGTGGCTTCTGCTCCTGATGCATTCCATGTTTCCTCCTCCCCGCTCTCCTGACCGGGCTCGGCTGGCTCCCTGGGAAGGCTTCGCTGGTCCCCGTGTTGGCTGGTGTGCGATGCTATCGGATGCCACAGCTCTGCCCGTACTTGCAGGAGGTAAATCTGCATTCGGTACAAAGGGTGGGGACTTTCCTTGCTCCGAACTTAAAGGCAACTTCAGAGAAGCAGCATCTGCCTCTCGTCAGCATGCAAGAGCAGGCACTGATGACCACCTCACCGGGTTTTTTCAGCGGTGGAAGAGGCCAGTTAATTGGCCTGTCCAGCTTGTGGCCACTGGTAGCCATCAGAACCGGGCTGGAGATGTCATTTCTTGCAGAGGCTCCAAAGGATTTATTTTCTCCTCCTATTTTAAATTTTTTTTATTTCATTCAATTCAGGATATAAACTATTTGCTCTCCACATGCGTCTACATGCAGGGGCACGTGCAGTGGAAGGTGACCCTGTCCATGGCAGGGGGGGTGGAACTAGATGTTCTTTAAGGTCCCTTCCAATCCAAACCAGTCTGTGATGCTATCTATGATTTGCTACCTAAAACTGGCTTCATGCAGGACCTGCTCTTCATATGAGGCATCAGGGTCACCAGAAGAGTGGGCTGGGTCCCAAATCCAGTGTCCTCAGCTCCAAAAGCATTAAGCGACCAGAAGAGCTCTGGTCATCCCATCTGCAGTGGTGGCCCTCCGCACCCAGAGACCCTTGATGTTGTCCATCGCATGAGCTCCTCTCTGATTCTTCCCAAATGCTGCCACCATGCCAGTATCCCCATTTCCTCTTGGCCTGCCATGGGACAGGGGACACCCTGAGCCCCCGCCCGC
>NW_010391685.1:0-355 GCF_000710305.1 Buceros rhinoceros silvestris | reverse complement strand
TAATTCCGAAGGCCACAAGCCACGTAGCATCCCACCACCTCCATGTACAAGTGCATCTCCTCCAATTTTCACCTGCTGGGAAACTGTCCCCTGCATAAAAGCCATCCCCAGCTTTGCCCAGGTGCCCCTTGCCCTGCGGATGCTCCTGCAAGGTTTTTCCCAGCCTAATTTTCAAGCAATCCTGGTTGATCAAGCATGGTCCCGAACTGAGGCATCACTGTAAGGATCTGAAGAAGGGACACTCCGGGCTTTCTGCTCCCCTCCTGCTGCTTTGATTGTAAGATCCCTATTTCCACACAAAAAAAAAAGCTCCAAAAAAAGCAAATTACCCTCAAAGTCCTGGGGGTGGGGGGTT
>NW_010391684.1:440-9132 GCF_000710305.1 Buceros rhinoceros silvestris | reverse complement strand
TGGGTACCTTGGACCCTCAACCCGTAACAGGTAGAAAAAGCAAATGCAATCCCTATGAGAGTTGAATGTTTCAGAGTGTCCTGTGTATGGGTAAGGAGTGACTTAGCTACCCATTTCTGACAGTAACACTCCTGTGAGGCTGGGAGCAAAGTTATCTCTTGCAAACTCTCTTTTAAATAAATGGAAAACGTCTTATATGCCAGGCATTATATGCCTCCCTCAAACTAAAGAGATTAAAACATACTCTGTCTATTTCATGGCCAACAAACAGCAGCTTGTTTTCTGGCAGTGAGGCGCTCTTCTCCTCCTGTTGAAGCTGTGCCAATGTACAGCCAGAGACTGTAAGGGTCAAAGTGCTGAAGTCTGTTTCCCTACCACACCAGAAAACTTGCTTTCTTATTCCAGCCTCCAGGACCAGTTTGTGGTTTTACATTCAGCTACCACTGACCAACACAGCAACCATCTGCAAAGCAGGAACATCAGTCCTGGGCTTCCTGTAACTATGGAATTTAGGAAAAGCTGACCTATCAGGCTTCAGAAACTTTCTGGTCCATAAAGTCCAATCAGACAGAGGCATGGTATATATGCATTATGCTGCTTATTATGGACAAGTTCTGGATAATGTGAAGATATGCCTCCAGTTGTAGCAACTTTAAAAAAACTGGAGAATCTTACTAATGAAATACATAGAATAATAAAATAGTTTAGATTGGAAGGACCTTTAAAGGTCATCTAGTTCAACCCACCCCTGCAATGAGCAGGGACATCTTCAGCTAGATCAGTTTGAAGATACAGCTGCCTCAGAATAGTTACCCATGCAAGGGTTAGGCAAGGGTCTGTTTTAGGCAAGACATCCCTAGATTTCAGAAGCCTAAATCCTACCTGCAACCTAATTTAGGCACTTCCCTGCTGACCAATAATATATTCCAAAAGCATTATTTCTTAGCGCTTGGTCTCGCCTTATCAGCTGTGTGTTTTACAGCACCCTGTTAGAACTCTGTCCTAATCCACGGATTTCTTCTACACAGTATATATGCTGTTGTGTCCGTCAGGGAACAGCACCCTCATTGCAGTGTTGCTTTTCATTCATTAGTCTGCCCGCTTAGAAACCCTTTTCTCTTCTGGACAGCCTATCCAGCAAAATCTGTCCTCAATAAACTCTTACTCTCTTTTCTTTGAAAAGCTGTAAAGAACATTTGATGATTTTTATCCTTTCAGAGATACAGTCTAATCTCACTAGTGGTTATTGATATTAAACTTTTACTGATAAATGTCTTTAAAGATGGAAGCTCTTAAAAATTATTGTATGAAGAAAAACCTGTCGGAATGTGTCCTATTAATTCATAACACTCTTTAGGAATATAACTGAGTTTACCATGTACAGTAACAGAAAGGCAAAGTAAGTAGAAAAAATTCCTTATTGCACCTATATTAACTGATTTAGTTATCATTCTGTCAAATGGATCCACTATTCTGCCATTAGCAAGATCATGTTTCATTCATCATTTCCTAATGGAAACACAGTAAATTTTAAGCTCTTAGAGTCTCCCTATTGTTAGGATGTTTGAAATACTTCTTTAGATGTAATGTAAGATGCTTTCCAAAAGGAAGTTCATCATTAAGGGATTAAAATAGTGATTACAATAAGTTACAAATTACTAGATGAGTGTGAATCTAAGAGTATTTATTCATATTTGTAGGAAATAAATATTACATCAAAGATTATTTGTGCCAGAAAGTGCTGGAAATCAGAATGAACTAGAAACATTTCAACTTAGAGGGAAAGCAGGGCAGGGAACCCAAATAAGCAGAGAGAAATGAACTAAACTGCAGGATCATAAAAAAAGGTAAAATTGTTGAAAAATACATATCGGCACTTTCAGGGGGAAAATACTGATACCGTTTTCTTCCAGGAGTGTGATGTGTGCATCTCACCACCAAACCAGAGTGCTCAAACATTTTCATCCTCACAGTTGTTCTAGGAAATCTCATTGGGTTTTTGCCTCTTACCAGTTTGTAAGCATATAAAATGAAGGTTAACCACTTAAGCATGAAAAAGCACCATTAGCAAAACAATAGTGCACATTATTTCCAACTGTCTTCATGTTGACATTTTAAACTTATTGTCCTTCCTACTATCTCCTCTCTTGCCTGTTCTTCTCACTTGGTTTCTCTGCTTGTATTTCAAGGATGCTTAATCCTCTTTCTTCTCTTTCCTGAAATTTTCTTTCTGTACATATTATCAAGCCAAAGTCTCTCTTCCTCTTAACTTCTGATGATTATAGTTTCTTTTTTTGAAGTAAGAGTATTCACTTAAATCTCTCTCTTATGTACAATCATTTTCTGAAAGCACTTTCATTATTTCTAAGAGAGACACGGATCTTGCCTTTCCAATTGTTAACCTGATTCTCTTGTATAAGTACTTTGGAATAAAGAATTGAATCTATATTGCAGAATATATCCAGCCAACACTGGAAGTCTTTGATATATGCTTTCTATGGATCAGTACAAACTGGTATAACTGCAACAGAATAGCAATTTTTCAAAACAGAATGCAGTTCCTATTATGTCAGATTTCACCTCAGGTTTTCGCTTCTTTCAAATATCGATAATTTATTTTGCTAGGTGTCTATATTGCTTTTTTGTCTTATCAATGAATTGCCCATGTAATTGTGCTGAAATCACGAAACTGCACTTTTGGTGCATTAAACTATATTTCTATCAATTTAGGAAAAGAAGACTTGTTTAAAACTGGAATTATTAAAATATACGTTATATAGTGCAAATAAACTGTATATTTGATTTATTTTAAAGCATCAGACATCGTGTTCCACTGACTAAGATTAAGTTCTGTATACTTATTAGATGGAATAGATATGGGTATTTGTTTGAAATATATTTTCGTATTTAGTAGACATGAAACTATGACATCACTTCTGAAATAGTCTATTTTAGTCTAAGCAAATATAATTAAATATTTCATTTTTACAAACATTAATTAGAAATAGAGTTAATATCTACCAGTAAGCAAGGTGCAATACTTTAGAATGCTTTTTTCATGAAGATCTACAGAGAAAATAAGCAATGTCTGGTGGCCAAAAGAAAAACTAGATTGTGAAAAAGTTTTGCCAATAAAAAGAATGTAAAGTCACACTGAACATGAAAAGATGTCATATTATTTGTATATTACTTGCATTTTCCTGACTGGAAAAATATAGATTTTATCAAAATTCACTAAGATATGTATCATATAGTTCTTCAATTAGCTGAAATTATGCCAAATTTACATTTAAATATGAATTCCAAATATTCTACCTTGTGTTTTTAAAACAGAAAGCTCCCTAAAAGAAAAAGATAAACAGGCCCAGCAAAAATTTGAGCGACAGAATTTGAGCTACAGGAAAACTATATTACGCTTACCATTCAAGAAGTTTGCAGGTGATTTCTCTCTGAAGCAACACATATGTAAAGAACGCAAAGATATGACTATTTGAATCCTTATTTGGTGCTTTTATCAGCAAGTTCTTGTGATGTGTGTGAAGCCACCCAGTGGCTCACTCTGTGTAGACAGATGCTTATTTAAAAGAGGTAGGTATGCCTTGCTCAGTGTGGGAGGAGCATCCATACTCATCAGGTGATCCTTGAAGCTTTCTTTTTTTTAATACATCTAATCCAACCCAATCCATTTTCATTTCTGGCTGCAAATGTATCTTCTGTACCAGAAGATATCTTAGAGTAGTTTCAGTTTTGTTAGGTAGTCACTGGAGGGTATTTGTTTACCTATTTGCAGTGAACTAATTGCTTTTAATGGAAAATCTAAACATCACCAAGAAGGAATACTGTCTACTTATGAAGATTCAATTTACTAATAAATGTTTCAAAAATTAGAATTGCCATATAAAAAATAGAGGACTGTGATCAATCCCTAATGCAGTAAGGGGCAGCATAAGAGCTGCATGTGCTTTCTTTTTAAAATATAAACCATACTTTGTTTCCTGCACTTTATTTTCAAAGTGCCACAAAATTGCTCGGTTCATTTGAACTAATTCTCAAAAGACTGTTTGGTCTCATCTGCATTAGACTGAAAGTCGGACTACACAGTTCTCTGATTGCTGTGGCCAACATTTTGGTACAGAGCAATGTTTCCTTGTGCTGGCATGTATCAATCACATTGTCTTACCTCATTTACTAAAATACATAATTGTTCAATCCGGGGAAAGTAGCTCATACACTCCAAGCAGTATCACAAATATAAGTTCTGTGTGATTTCATCTTTTTGCTTTAGAATCTCTGAGCCTTACTGATTTTCAAACAAGGGATTTGATCTGTGGTTCAGAGAGGCACATTTTCAAGCTTTTCTATCGTTTTGATCACATAGAAGCCAAACAACACCAAAACATTAAGAATAAGATACTTATTCTAATTTAGATAAAGTTTAATCTAAATTTATTTTTAGATAAAGAAATTTAGATAAAATCTCCTAAATTGACATTTGACAAGGATGGAGCTTCAGATTCTTCAACTAATCTTTCCCCAGCCTTCTGAAAAGCACCTGGCATTGTAATGCAACCATGATAATTCAGTTTGTGACTCAAGGAGACAGATGAAGAACAGCTTCCTAAACTCTCAACAACCAAGTAACTCAGACATTTCTCCCTACAAAAGTTGTCTGCCATCACCACGTAATTCTATTTATCTGTCTGTTGGGATATGGAGTTTCTATCTCAGTAAATAGAAAGTAAATGCATACACTGAAGCTGTAGATTTACAGCACAACATGATTATCTTTAAAGGATATGGAACCTAGAAATAGTGGTCTTGACAGACTTTGTGGACTTACCAATGCTGTTCGAGTTGTTTTCCAGTGGTGCTGTAAAGTACTTGAAGCATGAAATATGTTGTATTGACTCTTGTTGCAGCAGGTAACTAGGTAATAGAGTACACTGGTTCATGAATATGAACATGATTGGAATTTTGTGGATATTAAATAGTGGTTCTCACACAGGAAACCTAATTTCCTCAAAATCAAAACTTCAAATCACCACCCCTCACACTTTCTGTGAGGGGACTTCAAAATGAACGATTTTTAAAATAGGGTTCTCACTAAATTCAGTCATCTGATAACTCAAGTGGTCACATCATGTCATTCATCAGGTGAACAAACTCTACCTTAAAGCTTTCTTACCCCGATTGCTTCTGCTAAAAGGCTTTTCCAGTACTTGCTTTCATAGTTGTGGATGTTTCTGTAATTTCTGTACTAAGTTTATTCATCATCTAGGGATGTCCATTTCTTGTTGCTTAACATTGTCTTCTGTTTTAAGCTGTTATTCCTGCACCATGTTATCTATCCTGACTTCCTTTGATGAGAACAATGGTAGCCCTTTGTAGCCTTGATTATGCAGACTCAGCAAACCAAACCATTCTTTCATCCTCTTCCCAAACCTCCTCACAGCCGCTTGGGAACGGTTCCTGTTTGTTCTTACTGTTTCCAAATTAGCTATCTGTAGGGTTTATCTTAAGTGAGTATTCAAACAGGCAGCTATGCAAGTAACAGCACTTTCAAGGATTCCAGGTGTACATTAGGACTTGATTTCAGAACATTTAATGGGACTAATGAACTCATTGTAATCCCTTCTGTTGCCCTGAAAGTGAAGTCATGTTTTGACTTCTCTGACAACCTAACAGTGAGACATCTCCCTCTCTCTTTTCTTGATGGTTAGATTGAACTTTTTCCATATCCCTCTGAGGGTAGGGATTTACAAATCAAGCAAGAGGGCTGAGTACAACCGGGACCCATGCTTCAAGGGTTCTAGAAAACCTAGAAAACCTTAATTCCTAGAAACCCCCCTTAGGAAAAATCAAGAAAGAGACAGTATAACATGACGAAGGAAGACCTCCAGGATGCAATTGTGTCAGCCAGAGGAGTGGCAGGGCTGCATACAGTGTGGAAATAAACTTTGCATCATCTTTTATAGACCTTATCACATAAGTATTGAGAGCATTCTTTAATGTTTTAAAGTCATTAAGTGCTACAGTAAAAATAGGCTCCAATTAAATGAATGGGAATTAGGTGCTTAAATGTTGTGAACCTGAACAATTCATCCATTTTTTAGAATTTTGTTTTTAAGAGTGACACTAAAGGATTTATTTTTACATCACAGGAGTGATACAAGTCAGAGAGAGTTTGGGGAGGAACCAGCAGTGCTCCATAAGTCATTTAGCAGCTGGTGATAATATATGCAGAGAAAAACACAACAAAGTACAATGTATCAGAGAAAAAGATGAGAAGGTATTACAGAATCAGAAGCAGCAGAGAAAGCAAAGAGAATGAAAGTTTAAAAAAATACCTTCCATCGAGTACATAGAGAAAGTAAGAAGAATTAGCAGTGGTAAAGTCAAAGTAAAGATTTTAGACCACATTGAGTGAGTCCAGAGATGAGATTAATTAACTAAAAAACAAACACAAAAAAAAAAGTGAAAAAGGGATAAAAGGAGATGTAGGAGACAGTGTTTAGAGGGTACTTTCATATAGTGGTACTGTGAGGAAGGGACAGCAAAGCGTACAAGTTGTGCTTTAATCTTGAAGGCAAGTTGTGGTTTAATGATATTCATTGTAAACTGAAGATGAAAACCATGCTTAGCTCATGCATAGTGTCAAAACACACCAGGTACTGAGCACTGTAAAAGCTAAAACCATTTGATAGGTTCACAATTAGAAGACTTGAATCTGAAATATGGTCCAAATACATCCAGATGAATATATCCTGGATAATTTGTTGATTTTTCTTCAATATTTTCTCTACCTCCCCTCCAGGACTCCTGTTCTTGGCAGGCCCCAGCTGCCCCGTGCCCGGGTCTGTGATGTCCGGAGGCAGAGCAGTGACTCTTTCACAGGCACCCCCTTGCCGTGGGGAAAGAGCTTGCGTGCCCTTGTGGGGTTGAGAGCTGTGCTGGTGGTGGCATGTGCCTCCGGTGGGGTCTCCCAGGCCAGACAGGTCTCAACTGAAGGGTCAGACAAAGTGTGTCCACGGGCAGGATGGGCTCACTAGCCTTCGGGCACCATCCTAGGAGAAGGACAACTCTGACTCCAAACCCGGGCAGATGGAGCTCGTTTAGCCTTGTAAGGCATCCATCATCTAAGAGAAGGACGCTCTAACCAAACCTATGACCCGAGGACTTTGCTGTCACCGTCCAAGCTCGCTGGGCCCTGGCAGATGAACCTCAGGTGTAAAGGGTGGAGCCAGTTCCGTGCATGCTGCGCCTCACCTAAACAATCCACCGCGCAGGCCCGAAGGGTGCACTCATCGCTTGCCGTGAGTGTGGGAAAAACCCTTCCCAGATCTTCGCTCATGAAGCCAAGCCATGATGATGATGATGTTTTTCTCTACCTAATGCCTCCATTTCTGCTCTCTGGAACAGAGATACTGCACTATATTTCAAAGCAAGAAGCAAGATTAATGTTGCTAAAATAATGTAGAATATATATCTAGAAATAAAACGTGTTATGTTCAAGCTTAGTGTTTGCATTGTGATATCTTCTCGGTGAATGTGTGGCTTCCATGAAAAGACAGCTTTTTTAATGTGTCATTTCAGTATCACCTCATTTAATTAAAGTATAAAAGTTAATGTCACATTGCAAACAATGCATTATGCACTTGCTTCTTGAATAGATATTTATGTTTACTTGGTGAAAATACTGATAGCTGTGGATACAGCTGACTTCAACAGGGTGTCAATGTGAAGTATTCTATCCAGTGTACATAGGGCATTAGTATATAATTTAAAGAATTTTAACACTTTTATAGAACTACTTCAGTAGAAATCATTGTCAATCACCTAGTTTATTCTTGCCAAACAAATTAAAAATCCTTCATTTCTCCTCAACTGTGTTTTCTGGCATATATTAGAATAATGTCAAAATTGTTCCAGTAATACACTGGCTTTTGAATTACTGATTCAGCACCAAGAACATTAGCAGGCTTTGCCCTGGGCAAGAGGGATGGCATTGAGCCACTGTTTTCCTAGCAGAGGGTTTCAGATACTGGGTACATAAAAGCTACATCCACTGTATTTTTGAAGTTTCACCAACCCAGAAAGGCATAATGGGTTGCCTTCAATGGAAAATGTGTTCCTTTGATTTCAGAACTAAAGAGACTAAAGCAACTAGGACTCATTCCTCTATTCTGTAATTGTCTTAGTACTTGACAAAGAGTTGATTTTTTTTCTAACATCCTATGTTCAGTGCAAACAAGTATAAGTTATTATATTTTTTTTTTCCTTTTAAGGAATCAGCTCATATACTTGCCCTGAGCATGAATGTGCAGATTTTTAATAAATATTTATTAAATAATTGCTTTATGTTAATATATGCTTTTTCCATTATAAGCATTCCCATAAAATTTACAGCTTTTTATAATAGCAAATAAAATGACTGATAATATTGGAAACAGCACCCCTTTCTTTGTGTTAAGATAAAGTATAACTGAAGATTTTCAGAAGTTCTGCTTTCGTATCATGTTACATCCAGATTAATGCATACATATATTTTGATGTATAAGTTTCTGCATGTTCTTGCATCAACTGAGCGCTTTTGTAAAGAAGACCAGATAAAATATGTTGATTGCTATTTTTAATTCCTGAGTATAAATGCAGAATCTGTCTGAGACTCAATATATTTAATAAATATTTATTT
>NW_010391684.1:0-225 GCF_000710305.1 Buceros rhinoceros silvestris | reverse complement strand
TAGGTCCTGTTATAATCCATCCTAGTTGTCATTGCCACTGAAATGATGCTGGATTTGAATAATCTTTTTCATTTCATCAGAAACTTCATGGAATGACATGTGAACACACAACTATTAGGGAGTTAAGTTTCTGTCTTTCACAAGTTCAAGGAGATCCTGAGTTTATATGTCTAATTCCAGATATTTCTACAATGAGAAGAAAAAGTAGCCCAAACCTTATGTCAG
>NW_010391683.1:0-212 GCF_000710305.1 Buceros rhinoceros silvestris | reverse complement strand
ATCCCAAGGGCTGGGAGCTGTTGCCGGGCCCCCGGAGCTGGTGCGTCAGTCTGGTGCGGCCCTGACCCGGTGACAAACAGGAAGATCACGGCAGCTGTATCAAAAAAGCCATTTCGCAGATACGAGATTGCACCGCCAGGCCCTCGCTCCCCGACGGCAGGAAGCACAAAAAGAGTGAAACCACAAGAAGAGGCGACGGTGTGGGCGCAGCG
>NW_010391682.1:0-5734 GCF_000710305.1 Buceros rhinoceros silvestris | reverse complement strand
ACCATGAATAACTGTTTGTGCCATGAATAACTATTTGTGCCTGGTTTATGAGAGGAACCAGTGGGAAATGGGGATTTTCCTGTAAAATGGCAACCAAGGTGGTTCAACAACTGAGATGTTGCTAACTGCCTCAATGCTGAAGTCTGTGTGGTTGCAACAATTCAACCTACTAGGTGGAATTTTTTCCTTTGTTTATGTATGCTTAGAGATGAACATAAGTCTACCGTCCTCACATTAAAACAATTTTCTTTTTTCATAAATACAAATATCTTGCCTTGAGTGTATCCAACTCTGCTAAAAGCAGAATTTGTTACATGTTTTATTTACATGGGGATGAATAGTCTGATTGATAGTTTGGTTTCCATTTGATCTGATACCTTATATTTTTGATTCCTGAATCAAAGGAAATTGAAATATAAACCACAGTTTTATCTGATGGGTTAACTGTGATCCGGTGAGGCATTTTCCTAGAGATTGGATCAGCCTCAAGAGCTAAACTGATCACAAAGGAAGTTTGTAGGAAAAAAAAGCCAATTTGACAGGATTCATTTGTCAAGATCAATGGTGTGCAAGCTTGATGGAAAAAATAGTAACTGCATATTGTCTATGTGGACTTGTAGTAATTTTTATTACTGCTCTCATAAGAAATATGAAGAGTGCCACTAGTACCTGTCCAGGCTGGGAGTTATTTTAAGTGGCAAATAAAACTTAATTCTCTGAAGAGGCTTTTGTTATAGGTGTATATTTGACTTAATAACTTGAACATTGGAAAATTACTCCAAATTCTACTTCATGTTTATATTCCAGTACAGATTTTTCTAAACAGATGTGGCGCTCAAGCAAAAATTAAGCTGTTTACCCTTTACCGTGTTTATTTTTTGTTCCTGCCTTTTGCATACATATGCAGTTAGACCGAACTAGCATTTTAAAAATGGATGCAACTTCTTTTCAGGTGCACAGCGAGTTAGACACTTCAAGCAAACCTTGGAGTAGACTCAGAAGAGGGAAAAAGATCAGCCTCTGGCACAAGAATCTTTTCATTTTTCTTCTCTTTTTGTGTGAGCTGGATGTCATAGGAAAGGGAGTCTGGTAATGTTGGTATCCAGAGTCGTTCACATTTGTAAAAGAGCCAAATCTTATCTGAAATAAGCTGAGTTGGCCATAATGGGCTCACCGATATCTTGAGCCCTTTAGGGATGTTGGCTGTTCCTGGAGTCTCCTTTGCCAGCCACACTTGCACTAGCTCAGGAGAGGCCCACAGGAAGAGTGGCTCCCTTGGAAGTGGTGTCTAAGCAAAAGCGATGAAGTAATCTTGTAGATTACCCCAACAACACTCTTGAGATGCGTTGTATGTATAACAGCTGTTGAATGTTTGTGGCATACTCACACACACGACAATGAAAAAATGTATTTATTTATTTATAAATCAGGAATAATACATTTTGTGGCTACATTTGAAGCTGCCAAATATGTGCTGCTGTGGGAGATGAAATTTTCTGTCTAATTTGGAATTTAAATGGTTTTGGCGACATGATGGGATTTCTAAGGGATGCATGGTTTTCCTTGGGGTTACAGGGTTGCATCCTGCTTCTGCTTACAGCTCGCTAGCTGATCCATAGATAGATCCTCCCAAATTATTTGATTTCCTTTGTATGAATCTCGTATTTCAGATTATGGAAGCTTCAGGCTTCCCTTTGTAAGCCGCAAACCCAAATAGCATATTCTGCAAAGTTGTATCTGTGTATAAATAGGAAACAGGAGAAGTTACCAACACTGCATGGAAATATCGGTTGTCTTCAGTAAGAGAGCTGCTCTGCAGGAGTGTGCAAGTAGCCCAGACTGTCAGAGAAGTTTGGTAGCAGTAAGTTGGATATCTTCCTAGCTGCGTCAAACCATCTCAGTAGCATCCTCCCCTTTTTCCTTGGCGCAGCACAACTAGATACTACGGTATTTTGTATCTGCAATGTTATTTAATATATTCTTATGCTCAATTTATGTACCATTTTGGTTTTGTCTCAGAGAACTGTGTAGTAATTTTGGCCATATTTTCCTAATCTTTTCTTTTCCTCAGGCACAAAGTCTTTGTAAAACTGGCAGCTTACTTAACTAGCAGCGGGGTAATGGCATCGCTGACATACCCTGTGATGTGTGTCCAGTTCTTTCCAAAGGTGCAATCTATTTTAAGGAATTCATTATCCTTTGGGATGGTTAGTAGATTTTTAGTGTTATTTAATTACACGAACTTGCCTTTTAGACAGTGCTCTGTGATCTTTATAGCACTGTCTTTTGTATGAGAATTAGATGTGCTGCTTAGAGAAAGGATTTAATATCCTTTTCCCAAATGAACTTCTGTATTTTCCTCTTTCTTACTTTTTTCTTCTATCTTGCCTATCATGACACTTTCATTATACCTTCTTTGCTCTTCTTTGCTATTGTATCCATTTGATTGTTTTCTGATTTTTGCTGAGTTTTACTTCACCCGGTGCAATCGTAATGCTCTCCCCTTCTCCCCCCTACAGATCCATTTCTCCCTGCTCAGTTTGTTTGCTTTCAAGTACATTTAATAAAGTTCTGACCACTGCACTGAGTGCTTGAGATAATATATTTCCTTTACCTGCCAAAACAGTCCTTGCAGAGCAGGGCGGTGGAGATGAAAAAGATGAACTAAGCCTTACAGCTGCACCGCCAGCTCTGCCAAGCTTAACTCTGGACTGCCCTTCATGCAAATGACCCCTCAGGTATAAGATGGAGGAGAAGGGAACTGCGAGAGGGGGTGTGCCACCGCCATCCTTTGCCGGTGCAAAAAGGCAAGACTTGGCAGGCTGACGTTCCTCTCATTACAGAGCAAAGCATTTTCCCAAAGGTGTTTTCTATTACTTAGTAGTTATCAGTATGGAGCGGGTGAACAACTGGGAAAAAGCTTGAATCCAGAATATAATTATATAGATGAATATCTAACATAAAAAAAGAGCTCATGTGAGAAATCAGACTTTTCTTCGATACCAGTATGCATGCTTGGAAAAACGTGAAAATTAGTGTATGAAAGTACCTGAAGACACGTAAAACATCTCTTAGTTTTCTTCCCAGAGATGTAATATTATTAATTCAGGTAACATTGGAATAATAGTATAGCTGAGAAATAGTTATGCAGTGCTAAGATCCCTGTTCCTTCTGTCTTTCTACATTGTACAAACTTCTTTCAAAACAAGTTCTTCTGCCTGTTCCTGAATTTCTTCTGAATCCAAGTTCAGGGAAATGTGCCTAATCCTATAGTCCAACCCTCCTTTGGGGTGACCGATGCTCTTCTGCTGCTGTTTTGCTTTGAGTCTTGTGCCCTGGCAGGAGCAATGCTGCAAGGAATCAGTCATGCTCAGGACTTCCCCTCAGCTGAGACATAGTTATGTCATTACTGTCAAGGCAAGGTCCGTATCTCTGTGTTGCCCTCCAAATGCATTTGAAGGGACTGTCTGGCTGTGCATCCATGGGACACACCTCCAAAATGTGGAGGAACTGTGTGCTGTCTGTAGGTAGCAAAGAAAAAAGAGCAGGATCTCTCTGGGAGATGTGAGGGTCTCAGTGTATGCATCCAACACGTCTTTTTTGGACTAAACTCACCATCTTCCTGTGACAAGTTGGGGTCTGATTACACTGCTGCATCTCACTGGACAAATACACTGTGGAATAGTTTTGACCAGCTCTATCTACAAGTCAGAATTGAAAACATACTCCTTTCAATCATGGCTTGGCTTTGCGAATGAAGATCTGGGAAGGGCTTTTCCCACGCTCACTGCAAGCGATGAGCGCACCCTTCGGGGCTGCGCGGTGGGTTTTTTAGGTGAGGCGCAGCGTGCGCGGAACTGGCTCCACCCTTTACACCTGAGGTTCATCTGCCAGGGCCTAGCGAGCTTGGACGGTGACAGCGAAGCCCTCGGGTCGTAGGTTTGGTTAGAGTGTCCTTCTCTTAGGTGTAGCCTTGCAGGGCTAAACAAGCTCCATCTGCCCGGGTTTGGAGTCAGAGTTGTCCTTCTCCTAGGATGGTGCCCGAAGGCTAGTGAGCCCATCCTGCCCGTGGACACACTTTGTCTGACCCTTCAGCTGAGACCTGTCTGGCTTGGGAGACCCCACCGGAGGCACATGCCACCACCAGCACAGCTCTCAACCTCACAAGGGCACACAAGCTCCTTCCCCACGGCAAGGGGGTGCCCGTGAAAGAGTCACTGCTCTACCTCCGGACATCACAGACCCGGGCACGGGGCGGCCGGGGCTGGCCGAGAACGGCAGTCCTGGAGGGTACTCCTTTCAGTAGGCGTCATTCATTTATCCAACAGCACCACTGCCTCTGTTTTAAATGACCGCTGCAGACAACGTAAAATTGAAAATGATTAAAACTGTTCCTTAACATATTATCTTGCAGTGTTTTGCCATGACTGCTACCTTAGAGTTAATTTTTGCTACCGAGTTAACTTTGGGCACCTGACTTTGGTGCCTAGGTTAGGAACCCAAGGGACACGTTGCCAATGGAGACATTTGTCCATAAGGCACTTCCCTGTTATCCGCTTAGGTATCTACCTCTTTGCATTGGCTTTATTAGACTGCTAATTTAAACACCTTAATTAGATGTCTAAAATGCAGTGGTGTGAATTCTCCACTTGCCTGATGTGATCCTATTTCTGCATCTACCAATTCAGCTGACACTTTACCATTCTGATCTGGTTTAGTGCAGTCTTCAGGCAGAAATATAAAATCACAGGGAACCTGCTCTGAAAATTTTTGAAAGTAGAATAAAATAGTGCCCAAAAGATTATTTTTCTCACAAGTTCTTCTTATCTGATTTTGTTCTTTCTCTAAGGAATGTGAAAAGATGAATAAGCCACAGATGCAATCACTTCCTTACGTTCTTATTGCAGACATCTCCATGTGGCATGTTTTTTCTCACCTTGTGTTTGCTATAAAACTGGAAAATTAAAAAGTACAAGTGTCAGATCTGTCTGTACTCAAATATTCTGTTGACCCTCAAAATACAAATTTAACCTAAAAAATTGGATTATTTGCTATTTTGGCAAGGTAAAGATATTCCTTGTGTCAATAAATCCACTATTTTACATCATAAGTAAAAATAAGAAAATAAAAAAGAGTTTCCAAATTAGCAGAATTAATTAAAATGTAATTATGCATGAACTACCCTCGATTGATGTACCTGATGAGCTAATACTGCACCACTTTCCACCTGAATGGAATTGAAATGTAAAAGTCAGAACTCTAGAAAGTTGAATGCTTGGGGAATTTTGAGTAGAAGCAAACACTGAAATGATGAAACATTTCCTGGAGTGTAAAAGGCCTAACCAGAAGGTCACAGGAATCTTTATGCCTCATTATTCTGATATAGTTTTGGAACACTTATAAATGAAAATAGTTTTTTGTGCTGAAACTAAGTGTGACTCTGTTAGAATTGCACAGAATCATCTGGTTGGAAGAGACCTTTATGATCATCCAGTCCAACCATTCACCCTGCACTGCCAGGGTCTCTAAACCATGTCCCTCAGCTCCACATCTACACGGCTTTTATACACTTCCAGGGATGGGGATTCTATCGCTTCCTTGGGCAGCCTGTTCCAATATTTCACAATGCTCTCTGTAAAGAAAATGTTCCTGATATCTAACCTAGATCTTCCCTGGAGCAACCTAAGGCCATCTCCACTTGTTCTATCACTTGTTATATGGGAGAAGAGACCAA
>NW_010391681.1:0-3985 GCF_000710305.1 Buceros rhinoceros silvestris | reverse complement strand
GACAACAATAACCTGATTTCCATCTCATGCAGCCAATGAAAGCAGGTTAGCCTCTCATCTCTGAGCATACTAAAATTTACTAGCCAAGGCAAGGAAGTCAAAGGTCTTCAAATATAGCAAAGGGAGCTTTATTACCTCTTTCAGTCTTTTCTGAAAGGGGATTATGATTCAAAAACTTCTGGCCCTGTCAGTATAGAAATTAGTTTCGTAATCTTAAGCCTAATAACTCCTTCTTTAAGAAAAAACCCAACACACTACAATCTCGGAAAAAGATCTCTGTCATAAGCACAGCATCATACTTTGGTTTTTTTTTTCCTTTTCCATCAGAAACAGCAGAATTGTTCTTTAACAAAGCAGAAAAGCTTTCTCAAGGCAGTTCAACTGGCAGTGATTTACCACAAATGGAAGGGGAGCCCAGGCACACTACAATTACTGTGAAGGCAGGGTGCCTGTTAGAATTCTTTTCTGTTGTCTTTGCTCTGTTTTTAACCTGGTTAAATTTTCTCCTTCCTCAGTCCCTAAAGGTTTTGTTTCTTTGCATTTTAAAACTTCTTAATCTTTCTCCATGCATTGCATATCTCATCGGATTCAGGAAACATGCTGTAACATCACATTCTCTATAGTTAGAGTTAAAAATACAAAACTGGCAGACTTCAAATGGAATGGTGACCTTCCTTTTTCTGTAGCCTATCACACCCACGCTCAAACCTTGCAGAAAACAGAGTGAAATAGCCCTTCATGTTTTAGTGAAGCTTCCATCTGTAACACTCAACTAAAATAATTCTTGTAAACGTCAAAGACTGGGGAATTTGCAGAAGTCATGTTAGAGGATTGACGCAAGATCTGAAAGTATCCACTCTATCACATTTCAATTTCCACTCCTCTTCCCAGTTGCGTCATTGCCTACACCTAGCTTGGATCCAGGACTAAACAATAGCACCCAACAACTCCTGCCCAACCAAGGAGGGGATTAGGAAGAGGAGAGAAGGCCCACAGGTTGAAATAACAACTGATATAATGAAACAGCTAAACTAAAACCAAATGCCAATATAAAGTACATAAAGTTATACTCAGCCCAGCAAATATGCAGTGGTCACAACAAATGAGAGCAGTCCTCAGGAGCAGGAAGGCAAGCAAGATCCTCCAGGGATGGAGTGAAGCAGGAGGAGAAAAAACAGCAGGAGAACTGACCCTCAGCAAACTTCTCCCTTTACACTGAGCACGGCTTTTATGGTCTGGAATACACCTGTGAGCCAATGCAAATCAGCTGCCTTGATTTTTGCCCCATCAGCTTAAGCTGCTGGCTGACTCAAAACTGCTAACCACCTGCAGACCATGGCTGGCCTAAGATTCCATCCCAGCAAAAGCAGGACAGTCACCCAAAAATATTGAGCCTAGAGACACTAAAGGTGATAAAAGTTGTAATTCATACCTAGAAAAACATTCTATTTCATTTCAAAAAATAGTAATTTTGCCTGTTTATCAGCAGCATGGTGCTGTAGGGTCTGCTATTTCATAAAGTACACAAAACCTGAGTCACCTTTTTTCATTTTGGCACATTTTGAGGCCCTCTATTTATATTTACATGTTCTAATTTTCCAGAGTTGTAAGCAATTCTAACAAAGATCTTCACAACTGACTTTAAGCCCATCTAAAAGCACAATGTTAGTAGCAGATGATGTTATCATTCAGCTCAGCATTAGGTCAGTAGTTGTAAGAAACTCAAAAATTGGTGTCCCTGTGAGAACAAACCCGGGGACAAAGAAAAGCTGACAAGCGTCTTGGAAAGGACTTCTGGCAATGCGGTGTGATTATGTTGGTAATGTTTGGGGGTTTTGTTTTCTACCATAAAATGCCAGCCCTAGAAGTGGGTTTGGTGTTGTCCTAAGCGAATTGGGAAAACACACCCCTGCTGTTTACAAAATTAAACATCTCTGCTCCCTCAGGGCGTAAAAGTAGTACTGAGAGTGGAAAAAATTATAGCAAAGTAAAACTGCAGCTTTTTGCTCGTCTGCTTTTACATAATGCTGTTCTGAAAACCACATCGTACAGGACTGATGGGAATCTAGCAATCCAGATAAGCTGCTGAAGTCCCAGATCTACATGAAATTCTAGCCTAAAATGCTAGAATATGCTAGTATGCTTATATAGGGACTTTTGACTCTCTTTTGCTGCAGGAAAATATGCACAATGCGAGCAGCGCTGGTCAGATGCTGAGCTGCCAAAGACTGATTATGTCAAAGAGGAATTACAAAATAAGTTTGGATTAATCAATGCTACCTGAAGCATCATAAGCTAATCTTTGTCTTTTTTTTTTCAGTTTGGCATGTAGACAAGAGTGAACACACAGCTTAAAATGACCCGTGCTGTCTCTTTCCCCCTTTCATAGGGATCATTTGCAGTAGCAGCTGCACTGTGAAGACACAGAAGTGACTCTATCTCTGAACCAGAGGAAAATTTCTAACCTTGCCATCTGATCCGTACTTCTAGGAACATTCTACGTTTCACATCGCACATTGGCCACTGGTGCAACTCCACTAGAAGTTGGAGTGTGCCCAAGTGTTTTTCTAGAGCAGTGGGGACACAACCACCGTGCAATTTCCAACAGCTTTCTGAAATCAAGATATGAGTATTCCAATAAATTCTTCACTTGGTGCCCACTGTGGAAGCATTATGCTTGTTTTGATACTGTACATCCCAAACTTCTCCAGGCACTGCTACTTAGACCTAAAATCTTGGTGTACCTTCAGCTTCCCAAGCAGCACAGCCCAGGTGCTAAAGATCGTGACAAAGGCTGTCACAATCCTAGATGGTACTGCTGCTGTTGCTCACGTCAGTGGATGATGGTGGTTCCCACATCTTTGACAGCAGTAGAATTCAGGAGGTTGTCCTCTTGACAACCAGCTAGCTGGTATCAAAGAAAGAAAGTAAGCAAAATTTCAAAGAGGAAAAAATTAGTAAGAGACGTAAGCATGAGAGTCACAGTACTTGGTAAAAATCCCAGCCACGGACTCATGATGATTCTGCATTTGCACTCTTCAGACTGAGCTGTGGCCACTGTTTCCTCAAGCCAAAGCTTTCAGGAAAGATTAAACTGTTCCTCGATGTAGTGGCCAACATCCCATGGACTTGGCTGCTAAAATATTCAGTTTGTTACCCATTCTGTATAATGCTAATGGTCCTTCTCTTAACGGTCCTTCTGGGAAACACCTTCATCTCAGACACAATGACCAAGAGAAACTAAAACTGAGCCTTCTAATTGCCAGGCTTTGTTAGCTATTGATCTTAAATTGCCAGTAGAATAAAATCTGGAGGAGATGACCACATCTTCAAAAATTCTAAACATTAGAAAAAACTAATTTATTTGTAAAAGCAGAGAAAATAAATTATGGCAATTCATAGGTAAGAAATAAAAATGGTGAAGATATGGGTCACACCACTTTTACACATTCACATTCCTGTTCTTTCAATATACTGTGTCAGAATTTCACAGATGGGAAACCAGTAACTTAAGTAATCATGAGAAAGCACTTACTGTTTTGGGAAAGTAGGAAACAAAGACTGGACTAGATTTTGTGGGGTTGATTTTTCATATTAATACTTGAAGAATCAACTAGGCAGTTCCATTATTTTATCCAACAGGAAAACATACGAGGAAAACCTATTTTCTCATATAAAAGAAGCTGTGGATGCAGCTCTGGATAAAAAAACCTACGGTGGCAGTTAGGAATCATTTTATTGCATTTATACGAAGCTTGTGCTTTTAGGATTTCTAGTTCCTGGGAGAAACAATACCGTGCAGAGCCCATCGGCGGTCGGTAAGAGGCCTGAACAGACCCCCGGCGGGGACCGGGGCAGCAGAGCACCGTCTGCTCGGGATCGGTTCCTCTGCACCTCTCTCTCGGCGGCGCACGCCGCGGTTCTCAGCTGGGTGGGAGGCGCTTGCCCCGTGCCCCGCGGCGCGGCGCCGGCGGGCTCTAGGACC
>NW_010391680.1:1334-1653 GCF_000710305.1 Buceros rhinoceros silvestris | reverse complement strand
CCAGGTGGGAACGCAGGGGGAAGTCGCAGATCCCCTCACAGTGATACGCCTCATAATCCAGGGGAGCGATTATCCAGTCATCCCAGCCCAGCTCCTTGAAATTCACGTGCAGGGGCTTCCTGCGGCCAGAGTCGGGGGGCTCCAGGAAGGGGGGGCTGCCCAGGGCCTTGATCTTATCCCGGATCTCCTTGAAGAGGTTCTCCTTCCTGTGGGTGCGGGAGAAGGACACGAGCAAGGCTCGCTCGGGGGGCTGTGGCCGGGGCTTGCTGAACCCCAGCTGCCGGGGGGGCAGGGGGCGGCGCGACCGGAGCCGAACCAA
>NW_010391680.1:539-1173 GCF_000710305.1 Buceros rhinoceros silvestris | reverse complement strand
CATAGCAGCTTGCCGGAGAGAGATCTCTCCCTCCTATCCCGCAGGGCTTCCCAGACATCAAACACCTCCCATCTAGGGGAGCCCGCGTCCAACATGTCTGCAGCCCTGGAGTCCAGCAACCGGGGCTCCTCGCTGTCCCGGCTTGGGCAGGTGGACAGGAAGCATAGCAGCTTGCCGGAGAGAGATCTCTCCCTCCTATCCCGCAGGGCTTCCCAGACATCAAACACCTCCCATCTAGGGGAGCCCGCGTCCAACATTGCTGCAGCCCTGGAGTCCAGCAACCGGGGCTCCTCGCTGTCCCGGCTTGGGCAGGTGGAGAGGAGGAGGTGGTGGAAGGTTCCTTCGGGGGATAGAGCCAAGCTCCGGTTTTCGGGGAGGGCGCGCAGGACCCGCAGCTCTGCGCCCGTCACCTCCTCCCCCTCGGGCAGGCTGGAGATGTCGAAGACGTATCGCTGCTCGGTAGCGGACGGGGAGGTATCTGGAAGAGACAAAATAGAAAATAGATTTAAAAAAAAAAAAGAGAAATATAAAACCCCAACAAGCTGAAGCCAAGCTCTTGTTACGGAGGCGCAAGGGCACAGAGCTAACGTGGGAGATCATCGCCTTGCAGCAAGGCTCGCTGAGCATCCCAGCG
>NW_010391680.1:0-405 GCF_000710305.1 Buceros rhinoceros silvestris | reverse complement strand
CCCGGGGCCCGGCTCCCGGTGTCCCCTCCCCCGGGGAGCAGCATCCTGGCTGGAGGCACCGGAAAAAACCGGGGAGAAGACAGAGAGGGAGGGAGGGAGGAATCAGTTCAAACAAGTGGCTGCTCATCTGCGCTCTTCCCCGCGTCCCAAGGTGGCTTCTCTGCATCCGCCCGGGAGTTTCAGTGCTCCCAGCTGTATCCCTACCCTGTTTTGTCACGGAAGCTCCATCTGGACCTGCGCGGCAGAGTCCCATCCCCAATCAGCAGTTTGTCACCCTAAGTGTCACAGTACTTCTCCCACCCCCACCCCCCACCCCATCAGCCCAAGCCATGCCAAGTAAAATGCTGTGAAAAATCCCATAAAATCTCATTTTCCCTCTCCGGTAGGCACAGGCACACACGTCAG
>NW_010391679.1:30658-50607 GCF_000710305.1 Buceros rhinoceros silvestris | reverse complement strand
TTATATAAATATTAATAAAAAACTCCCAGTCTCAGTGAATTAGCTTTTATAACAAGCAGTTCTAAAATACCAGATCTATTTTGTTCCAGCTATGTGATGTACAGTACTTGCTTTTTGGCAGCAGTACTGGTTGATAAGGATTGATTAGCTTGATCCTAGCTATCAGCTTTTTTAAAAGCAGATTATTCATTTAAAAAGTTAAATAAAAGTACTTGCGTACTAACTGAGATGCATTTTTAATAAAGATTTTCTCAGTCACGAAATACTGCTTTTGAGCATGGCCCTCTCTGGAGCACAGACTTACATGGCCAAAACCCTGTCTTTTACATGAGTAATTCAACAACCAAAGAGATTGCAATTCCTGAATCTCGTTTCACTTGGAAGTTTCCACCACTGCTGATGACTGCGGTGTTGCAGAAAATAGGGCAGACAAGAAGATGAAGAGGTGTCCTAACCTATCAGTTTGCCACAAGACGAGATCAGTTATACTCGTGTTGTACTTGACAAGAGTCAACCAATTCTTTAAAAGTTCTAGGGAAAAATTCAACACCCTTACCCCGCCCCCAGTCATCTATCCCAGTGGTTGGCTGGTACTGGGAGTCAAGAGTTGAACAGCTGCTCATCTCATTAATTCCACATGTAATGTACCTTACTTTCAAATGTTTTGGAACTGGTATTAGAAAGGAATTAGCTATTATAATTTCATTCCAGCTCAAATATAGAGGGGGGAAAAAACATGTTCCGTTTAAAAATAAATCCTTTGAAAGCGGTTTGGTTTAGAGGCAGTTCAGGCATTCTACCAATCTGGAAGCTTCTGGGCATGCCAGTCTAGGGTGAATTCCCACAGTTTTAGGGGAAGGTCATATGTGTATGCAGACCCCCTCCACATTTCCTAAGGTATCAGAGATTCTGTTTCCTAGCAAGTGAACCCCCTAAACTCTCTTCCTCCAAGATCTGCATAAATATTTGCACTTTAGGAATCTTAGTAAGCCTAGAGTATCTCTGTGCAGTCTGAGAATCTAGCATATCTTCCTAGCTTGGGTCATTGTATTTCACACAGAAGATGCCATTATATATGCTGTTCTGGCACGCAGAAGGTCAGGTTGTAAAACTACAGGACTCAACTAAATAATTCCTTTTACTTGTATATGTACATTAGCCATAGCTTGTACACAGATATATTTACACAAAACGTTAATAGTGATACCTAGCGTTGGCCAAAGATAAACATGCCCTCTTTTAGGGGACTTGCAGACAAATAAAGGGCTTAAATCTGATGCATCAGCAACATAACCATAGCTAGCTAGCACTAGTGCGGTAACTTGCTGCTAGGTTAAACTGGTGTGTGCCCTTGGACTTGTCAGTATTTTGAAACTTAGTTGTATATTTAACTTAGCTCTCGGTTTGGTCATGCTGCTTTGATCCGGACGTGTCTGTCTTAAGAAGTCAGCTGTGTAACAGTTTATAAAAAGAAGTAAAGTCTTACAAGCTGGAGAAGCTCCAGCCACTACAAAGCTCAATTGCTTTCTTATTCTGGGAAAAGGAGATGTTCTGAGAATGTTACTACAGTGCTCTGCTTCTTAGTTCCTGACTTCCTGTTGAATATAATATGCTTCTTAAAATGTCTGTTTAAATAGTGTAGGTATTTCACAAGTAAAGATTTACCTATTGGGAAGCACTGTTGGTTTTTTTCCAGAGTTCTCAGAGCAGCTGCATGTTATTTGGTTTCATGAAGTATTCATTTATATTTGATAATATTCACAGGAAGTGGATTAATCTGTGTTCGTGGCTTATCTGAAAAATTTTATGTAGATATTTAGAAGTAACTATAGAGTTCTCTACATTCAGGGTAAATTTGGTTTGTTTTGGTTTTTTCAGATTTTGACTAAGTCAGTACAGATACAGCAATACTTTTAAAAAAAGCTAAATCTGTGTTCCCTACAGTGTGGGAAATTCATTTCCGAAGTTCGGAGAAATTCTTCAGTGGCTATAGCATTCTCCCAATCATTTTATGTAGAAGATGAAATCAGAAATCAAAATGGCTCTTTTTCTTTTTTTTTCCTTCATGGATATCTGCAAAACCAGTGGAAATATTGGAACTTGATGCCGCCATCAAGTTTTTCTTGCACACATCTCTTGCCGTGGTCAGTTTTCCTGGAGTAAAATCGATCAAATTGGCCTTGTGTTTTATATGATGTGACTGGTTTGCCTCTTCATCATCATTCAAAGACAAGGGCTTGCATCGTTTAATTTATGAAAAATAAAATATACATTAAGTTGAGTATTATATATTCCACATAAAATGGTCTGTTTGAATGTCATTATCTGTCTAGACAGCTGCTTGTCCAACAGAAATTTTTTGCACTTTATAAGCAAAGACTGAAGAAATAATCTAGCTTTATAGAAACAATGAAAACTAGCTTCTAACAGAGCAAGGGAATCAGTTAACTAAGAGTCCTCCGACATATGGGTTCCTAATCTCTTTATTTCTCCAGTGGTCTATCAAAATTCACAATGGCAGCAATGAAGCCCTCACACAATATAAAATCAACATCACTTCAATTGCACCTCTTCTGGAAAAATTAGCAAAAAGTAGTGATGTTTATTGGGTCTTACAAGGTAGGTACAGTGACCAGTAAGTAACACTTTGTATTGTCATCGTGTGTTGAATCATTATCTTGTGACTCATGGAAAATTTAGTCCATACTGCTTACTTTTAGAGTAGTAGGGATGTTAGCTGAATTAAAAGCTGGCTTTTCTTGCAGTCTGAACTAGCTGGTAGGTAACTAGCCGTTACTAGAGACGGAGATTTTAAGGCTCTCTCAGGAAAATCTTCTGCCTTCTGAACTCTTAATTCTTTGTTCGCTTACTCTCAGACTTGATTTTCCAGGTCTATTCTCTCTGTGCTGTGCTCCATACATGCCTCCTGGGAGTCAAGAACACAAGCGCATAGAACAGCTGTATTCCCATGTTTGTGTTCTATTAAATTTTCAGATTATGTAAGCAATTGGAGAGGTTCAACAAGTGTATCCTCTCTGTGTGTCTAGAATGAATAGACACATTCTAGAGAATATGGAGAATTGAAGTTTCAAGAATGAATCTTAACTAGTAAGTTAAGATCAGGAGCCAGAAATCATGGTTCACGAGTCTGTGGGATATTTATTATGACGTCAAGCTTCCATTCTTTTGCTATTCTTCAGTAAAGCTGAAGTATGTCCCTGACACTGAACAATGACCTCTTAGTTAGAAAGTACTCCTTGTTTATCTGCCATAGAACATAACATTTTAGAGTATCATCACCTCAGTTAGAAATACAGGCAGATTTTGAGCCCTGATAGAAATATACCCAGTTGTATACCTATGACCACATCCCATCCTATCAAAGATGGTTCTAGAGGTTAACCTGAATCAACAGATTAATCGTCTTGCATTTCTTTCAAAACCATGTTTATCTATAACAGAAGCTGTCAGACATGTCTCACCATTCTGTTGATAAAGATCCAGTCCATTTAAGTAATCTCTGAGCTCTTCAGTGGAACAGATAAGAGGAGAAGCAGTCTGTACACATAGAGTTGTCTAAACATTGATTGCCTAAAAGTAGGCATGGGCTAAAGTGAATCAACTTACAGCTTGCAGAGTGTTTCACCAGAGTTATGAACGTCAGCAGCTTTTCATAGCCACTTACTGATCTCCAGCTGACTTTTTGATCTAGAACCCCACGTAGCTTTGTGTTAAGCTCTACACAATTTCTGAAGCCTGCAAGCAATTAAGTGGTGTTCCATTCTTCAGAAAAACTGGGTTTCTTCATCAATTAAACTGGAATCAACAGGAGCAAGTAGAATATGGACTTATGGAGTTATGGACTATAACTTAGAGAAATGAGAAGCTGGTTTATTCTTCAGTAACTAGAGGGTTCGAAAGATTACACATACATACCCCCACGTGCCTAGTTTTCTGCCTGTCTTCTGCCCCTTGGCTTTGGAATCTTTCCTTGGGCCATTCCATTACTGAGAGAAGGCATAAGCAGCTCTGCACTCCAGCATTATAATGCTTGTCATGGGTTTGGGGAAATTAAACAGGCATTCATGTCTGGCCAAAGCTTCCTAATCTATAAGTACATACACGTGACTGGGACATTTCATCATAAACAATTCTAGTTACTACTATAGTTACTGTAACAGCCACTCATTCTTTCCTGTACGTTTTTTCTGTACTATTAACCATCTCACCATTTGTGACTACCTAAATGAAAGCAGTCTGCACAACTCGAGCCAAACAAACGTGCTCATTCTTTGTCCTTTCAAATTCAGATCCTGTTTACGAAGATCTGCTGAGTGAAAGTCGAAAAATGATCACTAATGAGAAAATAGATGCTTATAATGAAGCAGCTGTTCGTATTCTGAACAGCAGCTCCCGAAATTCCAAAGCTAAAGTTAAAGTCTTCAGTGTATCAAAACTGATAGCACAAGAAACTATCATGAAATCTGCAGATGGCCTACATCTCCCTGAATCAAGCAGAGACACAGTAAGTGCTTTTATCACTGGTCAATATTCAAAAATAATAATAGTAAACCAAGATTTTATAGTGATTGATTGTGCTGAAACAGCAGACAATAAGAATGTAATGGGGATCTGCACGTTCTTCAGGAGATTTTGTACAGAAGATCCCAACAGGTGGAAGGGCAGCCAGTTATATAGGATGTTTAAAAAACAAAATAGCAAGCACATTAGTATGTAGCTATTTTAGAATAGCTGTTAATCTGGTAGATCTTTTAGATCCCAAATGCAGTCAGTGCCTTCATCTGCATGAATGAGTTAGGGTGATAATTTGTAAAGCAGTACTAAGAAATAAGTCTTAGATTTTTTCCCCTGTGTGCCCATATAGTTTTGTTTAGTAAGGAGTATGAAAAGGGTAAGAAAGCACACAATATATACCTTCCTGATTTCATGGTGTGCCGCTGACTTTATTTCTTATTTTGTCTTGAACACCAATGTATATATGCATGCAAGGAGCCCCTCTGAGCTTTGTCAGTTCGGCCTTCTTATGACTGAGCTCTCCTGCTGTTCACTTTTAGTTCCACTCCTTTGCAGGTTTCAGATGCTTTCAAGTTCTGGATGAACTATGTATCATCTCACCACAGGTTTCAGTCTCACTGTCGTGTTTTAGAGACTTTCATTACTGTGCCCCTTTTAGGACCCAAGTTTGTGAGCTGTTTTTCATTTATAGTCCATTTAGCTCTTTATAGCTCCTTTTACAGCCTATAGAGAGAACCCTTCTGTTGTAAGGTTTAGGATTATGTCTTTTTGCTTGCCTTGGGAAGCTCAAGGAAGAGGTATTTTGACTGTACCATTGAATGCAGCTAGGTATATGGGGGTACTGTGACATTTTATCTGTGTAATAAGGGAGAATTGCATATGTTTCACATCAATGCATGATCTAGAAAAAAATTCTTAAGATGAGAATGTTAGCTTTTTTATTAGAGGTTGACAGAACTGCTTCTTTCTTTGACAGAATGCGATGATTCTTATGAATGTCTACTGCAATAAGATAATGAAGCCCATTGATGGCTCCTGCTGCCAGCCTCAGCCTCCTCTCACTCTGATACAGAAGTTAGCTTTCTGTTTCTTTACTTTGTCCGTTATTGGATATTTAATTATCAGTTTAATTCATCGGAATAATTATCGGAAGAACAAATCATGTACTGATTTGGAAAGTGGAGAGGAGAAGAAACCTGCCGTCAGCACTCCTAACGTTTCTACTTTAGAGATGCTGTTACACTCCTTCTGCAAACTTGGTCTAATAATGACCTATTTTTATCTATGTGACAGAGCAAATCTTTTCATGAAGGAAAATAAATTTTATACACATTCATCTTTCTTCGTACCAATCATCTATATCTTGGTTTTGGGGGTATTTTATACCGAAAATACCAAAGAGGTAAAGATCGTGTTGACATCTGGCTTATAACGTTGTTTCCCAGTTTGAGTGTAAATAACTAATTGCTAAATATTGAAAGTTAAATTGTCAAAGTCAGCATAACTCATCTGCAGAAAATGCACTCACAAGGTATATAACTTTTGCATGGAATTAGGTGCAAAAGCTTTCTGAAGGCATGTGGGTATGAGCACAGTTAGCCATTGTCACTCACTCAAACTGGAAGTGAGCATAGCTCAGATACAAGAGAGTGTAGGTCGCATTAAAATCTGATTGACCTGTGTCTGCTAGACAGAAGGCTTTTACAATTGAGACCTATTTACCTGTGAAGTGGTTTATTGTTTTGAACTTTTTCTCCTCATTTTGTAGATGTTCGTTGTGCTTTCTGGGATAGCAACACTCTTGTTTTGTTTTATATTAGACTAAAGTGTTAAATAGAGAACAGACTGATGAATGGAAGGGCTGGATGCAACTTGTTATTTTGATTTATCATATCTCTGGAGCAAGCACTGTAAGTAATTTTAATTCTTTTTAAGTGGGAATGCAATTTGGGTACGATACTTCAAAAGAAAGATAGTGCAAATGTGTATTTTAGTGGAGTAGAATAAATAACTAATGCTACTCTACCTGTACAAAAACTGCAGAATCAGTTTTTCTCTCCAAGTGTAGATTTCATTGGTTAAGAGCATTTTATGCATTACATTATCATTACAGTGAAAAAAATAGACTTGTTTCCTCTGTGTAGAATATTAGGTTAATCCTTTTTTAATTGCTAGCAACACTTCTTTTTTTATGTTTGAACTTGAAACTGCTGAACATAAGCTTTCAAAGAGCCCTTCTTAAGTCTCTCTTAAGTGGTAATACAATATGGGAAGTGTAGAACAATAAATAGAAGAAATGAATTTTAATAGCGGCGAGGGTAGGGTGCCAGAAGAGCTTAGTAAGAAACATTTAGTAAGGGAAATGCAGCATAATGTTTCTTTTCTTAGCTAAGCCTGATTTACTGCAATGCAGAAAAAGCATGAAATAGGGGGAAAGAAGGAGAGCCAAAAGCATTTATATGGCCATTTATAAAAGGTACTTTATTTTTTCTCAACAGTTTTTGCCTGTGTATATGCACATTCGAGTTCTGGTTGCTGCGTATCTGTTCCAAACAGGTTATGGGCACTTCTCATATTTTTGGATAAAAGGAGACTTTGGTGTATACAGAGTGTGTCAGGTAAAAATACCTACTTACTGTTTTTATAAAGAAATGCGTTCAGATAACAAAATACTCATAATATATCCATACTCCCTAAATAACGTCATACCAAGTTACTTAACCAAGGTCTGCACATTAAAAATAGCTATTGCTTCTATGAACTCTGACCTGTTACGTTGGTTCCATGTGTCTAATACAATGTATAGCATATCAATGATTCAACAATGTAAACAATTTAAGTATGTAGGCTTTAAAATACCAAGACAAATATTTTCCAATATATATAGCAATGGAGTTTTCATTGCCATAGCAATTTTCAGTGTGATCCAGGCAGGCTTTCAAAGACAGTGTATTGGAGCCTACGTTTGTTAATTAAAAAAATGACTTTTCGCAACGTAGCAATACTGGCAAACTTGCCTATTTTTGTGGTTTCCCTCCCAGGTTTTGCAGTGTGTGCCCTAGCAGCTTAAAAAAAAAATATATGAAATGTATCTTTTATTGCTGTTAAATGTTACTGAGGTCATCATACTTACTAGACGTGTGTCTACAGCCTAACTGCAGCACTGGTAATGGCGTGACCTGAGCTCTAACTGAGCTAGCCCAGGTAGCTATGGGAGTGAAAACAGAAAGGCATTAGGAGCATCCAGCAACTCGAATACTAGTCCGCAGCCTGGGGAGTAGTCAGGTCTGTTTCACCCTATTTTCGTTGCTATCTCTACCCAAGTAGGCCAGCATAGGACAGGTCTGGTACTACATAATCAGCCTGCAGTCTAATACTGCATTGTCGATGTTCTCTGAGATACTTACCTGCCTTTCAACTGTAGTATAGTCAGTGTATGAGATGTAAAATATATAGATATTTTTGTATAGTGGTAAAGAAACATGTCCCTCGTCTCTCTCAGCCTTGCCTCCCAGTTTATATATCCCCTGCCTTCTTTCCTCTGACACCCTCCAGGTTTTATTTCGTCTCAATTTCTTGGTTGTGGTACTGTGCATAGTGATGGACCGACCTTACCAGTTCTACTACTTTGTGCCATTAGTCACTGTCTGGTTTATGATAATTTATGCCACTTTAGCTATTTGGCCTCAGATAGTCCAGAAGAAAGCAAATGGTAAGATTTTTCTCTTCTTTCTGCTATAAAACATTTGCATGTTACTACAATGATAACCGTACAGCAGATGGTATTGTTAGTACATCTCAAGTCTCTCTGTAACATAGTCAAAATATGCTAAACAGCTGTTCGCAGAAATACAGTTCGTCACAGATAAATTTTATGTCCGTTGAAAAATGTAGTAGCTGATAACTAAACTCCGTCTCTGGTTACAGTCATGTTAGAATACTTTTTAATAGGTTTGGACCATCAGAAATATGTTTTTTCAAGAGTTGTGATATTATTGAATTCAAACAAAACCCATGGGTTGCGCTATCTGTGTTAGCTGAGATTGCTGCTGTAGGGCCCTGATGGGTACAGCATAAACAGTGAGCGTTTAGACTTTGCCATTTGGTGCTGCCAATATCTCATACATCTTGAGCACCACTTCTTGCAGTATCCTGCCAAATAAGAACATGGGGTTTGTTATCTTAGCGGCTTAGAGTAAGTGAACTATCAGAAGTATGTCTTGTGATGTTTTAAATAAAAATTGAAGTGAAATGCCAGTTTATTTTATGCGCTGCAGTTCACTGAAAAGCCGTCATCGTGGTAAATGCTTATTGTTTAACTTAAATTAGAAGTAAAACCTTAAGAGTCTTAGATCATCCTTCCCTGTTGATGGACTAATCTCCTCAGTCTGCAGATACAACAGTGGAGTACACCAAATGCATGCTAGGAGTAGGTGCTGCAAAGGTGTAATTAGAGGGTAGTTTTACCAGATGCTTGGAGGGCAAATACCTCAAATATATATAGTTTTTTTCTACAAAGGTACTTCTGTTCCAGATACAGAGAGATGACTATGGTGTACTTTAGAGCCATAGTTTACTGTGAAACCAGAAATTCTTTCAGTGACAGCTTTCAGTGATTTATGTCTGTGTTTACAGCTGCCAATCTACATGGAGAGGGAGATGATCTCTTGTTGCAGTGTTGAGGCTTGGGTAGAGCTTAATGTCAGTAGCTCTGAGGAGCAGTTTCTGAGGCATCTCTTAACAAGATACTTGTCCTTAATGACCTGCAGTTGAGCTTTGGAATACAACTGGTACCGCAGAGTGTAATAATATGTGCTCTACTTATTTCACATGACAAAAGCTTCTGGGCGTTTTGGTTGATTTATTTACTTACATACACCTAGAATGAGGACTGCCTGCACAGAATGTTTGGGAAAGCAGAGTCTTTAAAGTTATACTGCCGCTGTTTCAGACTTGAGGCTTAATTTAGGATTAATAGGTTGTTAATTGCTGTGAGTGTTTAATTGCTCAAAGTAAAATTTAGTATGTAAATGTAGATAGTGATAAAATTGCTGGTAGTATTTGAGTATTTATTTATGAATGTATCTATTACTAAACATAGCTACACTAAATAATTGGCAATTATTATTCAAGGTATCCTGGGTTTTGCTGTTGAAAAATTGATGACTGTATTATGATTAATTTATTTCTTCCTCAGGGAACTGCTTATGGCACTTTGGTTTACTGCTGAAACTGATTTGCTTGCTGACATGTATATATTTTCTGTCCTATTCTCAGGTTTGTAATTTTGACTATTTTTAATCCTAATACCTCTAAGAGTGTATTACCTTTTAATGTGCTCATAACTGGTATATTTGTTCCTCTATCACAAAACAGAAGGTAAAAAATGGAACCTTTCAGTTACTTTTCATATTTGAATTGGGGTGGAAGCAGGAAAAAACAGAGTTTTTCAAATTCCTCATTTGTTTGCAATTCTTTGAATGTTTTCAGTATACCGTTACAAATGTAATAAATTCAAAGGTCTATGCTTTGGGTTTGGGGTGGGGATGTTACTGATGTGCTTAACATTACTGGATTTTGCTAGCATATGGTGGTACATATGGTGACATGGTGATAGGAAGATCTGTGTCTCTTTAGAGACCTGGTGTTGGCTTTGGTACCTCATCAAAGGACTGGTTCTCCTGCTAAATTAGTGACTTACTGCACGCTGTAATTATAGATGACAGAAGAAAGGGCAGAGTTTGTCACTCTAGGATTTTACAGGCAGGTTGTGTGGTTTTAATCCCTCATTGGTTTTAAGCCTGTTGAACTGTTGTCTTCCGAGGAGTATGCATTTGTTACCCCAACACGTTAGTCAATCTCTCCTTTCAGTCAGGCAATACGAAATGGAAGGCGTGCCAGTACCTTTATGGGAAAAAGAACTGCAACCCTGTTTCATCTGAAGCAGCATTTTGGGTTGGTTTTTTTTCTTTTGGAGGGGTGTGCCTTCTTAAGGAAGCCTGTTATTTTGGTAATGGCACTTAGCTAGTGAGCATGTGATAGTATTGAGAGCATATTGATTTAAGTTTAGTAAGTATAGATGACATCAGTGTTAATGCCTTTGCTGTGTTTATTTTTTACAGGGTGCATTTGAGAAGATATTTTCTTTTTGGCCACTGTCCAAGTGTTTTGAACTGAATGGCAATGTTTATGAATGGTGGTTTAGGTGGAAGCTGGATCGCTACGTATGTAACATTTCCATAATTTCTTATTGGTCTTTTAAGTGTATTTTTTTAATTTGGGAGGGTGGGAGCCTTGTTTTCCTTTTCTCCAGAGAAAGCAGGAGTTTGTCCCAGTGGATTGTTCAACAGAAGACTAAGCTGCATCCACCTTACTTCTGCAAATGTCTGTAAAATCAGGGTCTTGATGGCTGAACCAGGCTATCCTTGACCATATTTTTAAATGGTTTTCCAGTGGGAAAGTGCCTTTTTCCCAGTTACCAACCCTCCTACGTGGGCTAATATAACAGGGAGACGCTGGTCTTTTTTCTTTTTTTGCTGCCTTGGTAAGGTAAGTGGATGTTCTAAGATGGGAGCCCTTACATGGCAACCTTACCCTTAAGGGGAGCATTTGCACACTTCTCCCTCTGGCGGTCTTGGATATCTGAAATTCACAGAGCACACAGTTGTCTCATCCTGGGCTGCTCCCACTGTGTTGCGACTTCAGACTCAAAGCTTTGTTGCTTGTGAACAGTGTATTTTGTGATGCTGCTAAAGAGGAAGTCTCAAAATAAATACAGAAGGCAAGCACCGCACGGGCCTGAAACAGCATCACTAGCATTGCTAGCTAATGAGAACTTGGCATAGATCATAGAACACGGTTGAAGAATTGTGTCTGTGAGAGAGGGAAACACTTGTAGTACTTCTTGAGTGTTTTCACTTGCCAACTTAAAAGACCAGAGATTCATGTTTTTTCCTCAGAGAAAGACCTTTTCAGTGCTGGCATAGATTGGAGAGGGGATAGTAGGTTCTTCAAAGCTTCTTGAAATTTCATTGTAATATTTTTAATGTTCTGTGAAGCATTAGTAAGAGTAATTTATTTGTGTTAGTTAGAGTTAAAGTTAAAAATGCATCTTACAACAACCTAGTGTAGAAAGTCTGCTTTTGTTTGCTTCAGTAAATCTGGGAAAGGACCTTCTGAAACCTAAGCTTTGATATTTTAGTTTATCCGTAGCATTACTGTTAAGAGTTTGTACCTGAAGTACTTGTAAAAGCCGTGAAATATTCATTGCATTCTGTTTGTCTTGTACAGGTGGTTTTTCATGGGATGCTGTTTGCTTTTATTTATCTGGCGTTGCAGAAACATCAGATGATATCAGAAGGAAAGGGAGATCCTCTTTTCTCCAACAGAGTTTCAAATGTTTTATTATTTATTTCAATTGTATCCTTTTTGGTACGTACCTAGTATGACTAGTGTAATTTGTAAATTTCTAAAGAATAAGTTTTCTGAAATTCTTGGTTAGAAAATATATTGATTTAAAAAATCAAATCTTGGTATGGAGATATTTCAGCTGTGTTTGTATGCACAGCCTGCTATCTGTCTACTCACTAAAATATTTAGTACACTAAAATATTTACAACATCATTGTTCTTTCCGTTCATTGGAAAGGTTATAAGAAATTGAATCATAAAAATAATATGGTGGATAATGCTGCTTTTCACTCTTGATTGCTTGTCTGTTTGTGATGAAAAAAATTGTCAGTAGTATGCCTGTATCTTAAGAGTATGCAAAGAAGAATTTGAAAGACAAAACTAAGCACCCTGTAGGTTTTTCTGTTACTGTCCCACGTCTTAGTGAAGCAGCAGTGAACTACTGCTGAAGCACTTCAAAATAGCTTACCTCACGGTTCATTCTTAAATGTTACATTAATTGCTACAGAGACTGATCTTTGTATCTTTTAGACCTACTCTGTTTGGGCTAGTAGCTGTAAGAACAAGACAGACTGTAATGAACTACATCCTTCGGTTTCTGTGGTGCAGGTAACTATAATTATAGTCCTTTTCCTTACAGTGGTACAATCTAGTCTGTCTTGTTTGGGCTAGTAGCTGTAAGAACAAGACAGACTGTAATGAACTACATCCTTCGGTTTCTGTGGTGCAGGTAACTATAATTATAGTCCTTTTCCTTACAGTGGTACAATCTAGTCTGTCTTGTTTGGGCTAGTAGCTGTAAGAACAAGACAGAGTGTAATGAACTACATCCTTTGGTTTCTGTGGTGACAATCTAGTCTGTCTTGTTTGGGCTTTTTTAAAGTTTGGTTTTACATACATTTTTGCTTCAGCATGGAATGTCAGATGTTGAGCTGCATTCTCATGTCTTGAAAATGAAGAAGGGTTTAACTACAATGCTTGCTGGTTTTCATTGCCTTTAAGCACCAAAATCACATACTGTGATTATGCTTTTGATTTTGAAGAAAGCTGCAGGGAAGCATGAGTGTTTGGGAGGTGTTAGTGTAGCAAGCAACCTATAGGACCCTGTAGTCACTTACTTACAGACAAAGGAGAGGTGGGCCACAGGGGCATGCATGCAGTTTTCGTAAATTTAGATTTTGCCGCTTGCTGTGTCCCCTGCCCCACTGTAACTTAGCTGTCTGATTCTGTTCCCTCTCTGTTCCAGTTTATTTAATAGTTTGTTCTGCTTTCTTGAGGGGCAGCTTGTGAGACTTAATTTTTTAATATGAATTTGTCCGTCTTGACACCCTTTCTTCAAAAATTGAGGGTTAACTCAGATTTGTGGCCACCTTCATTTTAGGCTGGCACAGTGTAACGTTTTGTGACCGTGCCTGGGAAGTGTACAGTAACATCTATCAACGTCAAGGCCATGATTCCGCCGAAGTTTTAAATGTGATGTGCTGTGCTATAAGAATGTGTGTAAGAGATTTGCAATTTCAAGACCTATTTTGTTAAGTATAAACTGTGTGGATTTTTGTCGGGTTTATATATTTATTAGCTTTTAAAGAAAAATTGATGCATGATGCACTTAAGACAGTGAAAATGAATAAACCTTTTTTTTGGGGTGTGTGTGTGTGTAATCTACTTGTCTTCCACAGTCACTTTTTTTTTTTTTTTTAAAAAGATTTTAGCTTTCATCCTCATCAGGAACATTCCTGGATATGTCCGATCTGTGTATAGCTCGTTCTTTGCCTGGTTTGGCAAAATTTCCCTAGAGGTAAGTGGAATGGTCTGAAGTACAGTGAATTGAAACCCAGAAGTGTAAGGTGGTTTTATGTAGTATAACACATAAATAGTGAAAAAATTTATTGGCTTATTATACCATGCTGTTGTGTTTGCCCTCTCGTAGCATTGTAGCTTCTGTCTACACGTAAAAATCACAGCTGAAATAGCAGTCTCACTTACGCTGTTTGGCCGGGGGGAGGTTTAGGGTTGTGAGAGTGGGCATTTAATGCTGGAGTAAGCTGTGGTGTGTGTGCGTAGGAAGATAAAAATTTAAGCCAGTTAAGAATCAGCATGAACTATACTGACTAGTACAAGTAGACTTACAAATGTGATTGCCCTACAAAGCTTTTCTGCATGAATAAACAAATGTCACTTTACAAACAAACCCCTTCTTAGTGCACGTTAGCTTGTTCTTTTGAGTGTACATTTTGAAACAACAGGAATTCTCTTGCTTTCCATTTTACTTGCTGTTTAGTAATATTAAATGTTTAATTTCATTGTATTAAAATATTTTTGAAAGGGAAAGAAACTGATAGGAGAAACTTGTTGTAATACCGTGTGTATCTAGTACATGATTTTGAACATTTTTAGGGAATCATGTTTTCACCGTTCTGATTTCTGGTGAATTTCAAGGTGCTGATCAGCTCCAGACACAGTTCAGATCAGTTGAAGCATGTGCAGGCATCATAGTTTGGTCCCTCACCAGAACTACAGTAACTGAGCGGAGGCGTTTTCCTCTTCTGTTCTGACATGACGTAAAGGATGGTCCCCTCTGCCATATTTGGTTAAGGGCTAAGAGAACCCTTTTTACTGTGTTCTGTAGCAGACTAATAGTTTTGTCTTATAGCAAGGAAAAACAGCTTCTCAAAGTATGTTATTTAATCATAAATGCCTGACATAAGCAAAAGTACAGTGTGTCAGTAATGTTTTTATCTAAGTGATTTGTATATAATTATTATTAAATGCACTCTTTTTTCTCCTAGCTTTTCATTTGCCAATACCACATTTGGCTGGCAGCAGACACAAAGGGGATCTTGGTGCTCATTCCTGGATATCCAGTGTTTAATGTTCTTGTCAGCACTTTTATATTTGTGTGTGTGGCACATGAAATTTCTCAGATCACTAATGATCTAGCACAGATTGTGGTTCCTAAAGATAACTCAACTCTGCTGAAAAGGTTGCTGTGCATAGCTGGATTTTTTTCTGGACTACTCCTCTTCTCAGCAATGCAAGATCAGTCAAGGCATTGACTTGAAAAGAGTCATGGGGACTTTCTTCAGGTTTACTTTGTCTGCCTGAACAAAAATTCTCGACTGGAGGTATAGGGAGACGTGAATTAAGTGTGTGAAAAATGTATATAGTGCACATGTACATATTTTGTGTCTCAAATAATCTGAGAAACAAGAATGCACTGTACAGCATTGCATGTGAAACTGAGTCTTTTCTACTGGATGTATGGTTCTGTTTACATATCTGTTTAAACGTGACATGAAGAAGCGAAGTGAAATGGTTTAGCGATGTCATGTGCATATCATGGAACTAACGTTACCTTGCGTCAGCCGAGTGAGGAGTGGATGTTACTAGAGCACTGCCTAGACCTAACACGTGCTGTCATCATTCTCATCAAGGAACAAATGTGTGATCCTTCATCAGTGGTCACCTTTAGCTGACGTGAACCATGAAGTTCTGGGTAAACCAGGGCATTTTTCTGAACAAAATGGTAATTTCTGGTTTAAAAACAAGTATTTTGGGTGGAGGTAGTACATGTTTGTATGAAACCCTTTATACATGGAAATAAAAAGTCATTACCAATTCAGTGATTTAAGATTATACACAAGTTTACATAATATTTTATGGGGTTTTTTTTAGAAATTTGTTTTCAGCAAATATGATAAATCCTGAGGTGCATCTTTTTATAACGAACATTTGATTTTTTTTCCCTAAAATTGTTTGCCTTTTCATAAATTTTCCACTAATTCCTTTAACTATGTGCACTTCTCTGTACAATCCCAATGAACAAACAGATTAATAATTTTCAGAGACTCAGTTCGAGATAGAGAATTTTGGGAAGACCTCCAACCTTTTTCAGTCAGATGAGAGCCCATCAGATCTTAAGGAAACAGGAGAACAGGAGAATGGTGATCTTTGAACCTCTCTGAATTTGTAGGTGACCTTGGATGAGGTCTCATTAGAGAACTGGTGCCATATTCTATTTAAAACGATGCTCATAAATCTGTTGCTATCACAAGGAGGAGGGACCGAGTGGTCATCTTGTTGCATGCAGATGGTTGAGTCTCAGAACTACAAAGGAAATGAGATTGGAGCTCTTTGTTTGGAGGAACCTTTTTCCCCGTCCTTTTTAGCAGGGCCCATCTTTCTTACTAAAACTCTTTCTTTTAGCATAAAAAGTAAAGAAATAACCCTTGAGTGTTGCAGTGACAAGCTCTAATTCATGTTCAATTTAGTCAGTGAAGCTACAGTATTTTTTTGTGGGGGTTTTTTTGGGGGGTGGGTTTGTGGGTTTTTTTCCTGTTTCTGGTTTTGATTCAAGTGATAGTTTGACCTCCAGTTGTTTTTTCATTTTATTCTCCTACTGATTCCTTGGTAGCAGTCAAAAACACGAGCACGATATTGTTTTCCAAGCATATGTGCAACTATGTGTGATTATAACCAATCTGAATACTAATTTGTACCCTGCGTACTGCCATGTACATGCTTTTGATCTTAACCCAGTTAAAAAATTGAATTCATATTGCAGCCACCATTAAGCACAAAAAAAACCCATGAAAAGAATGCCTTCAAATTTTTTTTATTTTTTTGTGGAGAACAGTTTCTTTTAAAGAATGACCCGTCTTTCATCATAAAAAAGGAAAAAATAAATCATTTGCTTTCCCCAGATTCAGATTACTAAGTCTGCCAGGGGTGGGGAAGCTGTTGGAAAGATACTCAGCTGTTTGTTCTTGGTGTGCATTACTGCCAGTGCTTGTAAGGTTAACCGCCGCCACCAGTGCGCGGGCGTGGCTGGAAGAATGGGTATAGGTGAACACTGTGGTGGGGGATAGGACACATAAGCTTCATCTATGCCAGTATTAGGAGCAATGGAGAACTGTGAGTTTGAGGGGTAATTTTTGTTTTGTTTTTCACAACTTAAGTATTGTAGATATAATTTTATTTATCTGTTGTACAGACTTGGTTAAAAGATTTATTTTTAATGTTTGAAATAATGCACTTGTTTACCATCACTGTATGTATGTGGGATAAATATTTTCTTTTCAGGTTACGTAAAAATATGGAGTAATTTAAACATTAAATAAATGTGCTGTGGATGCTTATTTTTGTAATGGGAGCAGCATCAATTAATTAAGTAAAAATTTTTCTAATGCTTGACTCTAGCTGGACTACATTTCACTGTTACGCCTACCTTACATTACAGGTTCTCCAAAGCGGTATTCTGGATACTATTACATCGAATGAAGGGCAGATATTCACTTGTTACAGAAATTATTTCAGACACAATGAAATAAGAAAGATACTTCTGCAGTAAATTGCACTGTCCCAGGTCTGATGAAATTACAGCTCCCGCAGCCAAAGCCACCCCAGTTGCTCAGGGGACTTCAGCACAACTCCACAGCAGAGGCATCGAATACTTTTTCACTCTGGGTCTAGAACTAGAAATTCTGTGGGAGAGCTCTGCAAGAAAGCAGAGGAACTAACTTGGCTTTTCTCCATTCTGGCACCATCAAGAAACTGATCCTTAACAGGTGTTTTGGTTAAGGAATTCAGCTTTTAATTTAGCTGCTCACATCCCACACTAAGTAGAAGAGGCTCCTTAAGCAAAGGATGCAGAGTGGTCATACCTATCCCCAAAGATCCTTGTATAACTGGGAAGAGAATACCTAACGTGGGCACCTGAACTAAGTGGTGCGAATACTCTCCCTCCTTTCCAGTTACACCCCCTATTTAGGCATCTCCCCCCGTTAAACAGAAACCCTGTGCCATCAGCTCACTTCAGTCCTTAGACCCTTCCCATCCAGATCACTGTCCGTAATGTTAACAACCGTAACACAAAGTTGTTCGGGCATCATTATGAAAAATAATCAGGCAGCAACGTCACTACTTAATGTTTTCCTATTTATTAGATTTTAAATTCCATATATTTACAAAGACATCTGTAGTGCTTTCTACTTAATTGGATTGCAACTGTCAAAGAAATACAGTATCAGTTCATACTGTCATCGTATATTGTTAAAATAGGCTGTGAATTTATTGTTAGAACTATCAGCACGTCTAAGTGTTACTAATTCTTTAGCCATTAAGTGCCTTTAGCCAGCTTTATAAATCTTCCGTAGTAAGCTTTCAATCATACAACAGTTCAGGTGCGTTTAATACTACCCAAGTCACCTACATCATTAGAGTCTTTTCAGAAGAGGTGGAGCACCCAGCGGTACAAACGGATTCTTTACGTATGTATGTAACACTTTAAGACATTCCCTTAAGTATGTTGGCACTGTTGCGTATTAATATGCAACAATAAGATGGGAGCAGCGAATCGATTGTCATATCATCCTCAAGTTATCAGAAATTGTTTCAATCCAAACCCAGTACTACTTACTTACTTACAAAGTTTAGTCTTACATTGCAGTAAAAATCATTACTTAAAATCCGTTCCATTCATTTCTGCTTCAAAGCACTGACAGCTCATACATTTGAAAACAGTAGTAGAAATTTACTGATACTAGCAGAAACAAAATAGTGACTGCACTCAAATTTTTCACAGCTTGTATAAAAGGTAAATTTCTAATTTACTGTACATCTCAGGGTGTCATTTTCTAATGCACTTTTCACTGATAACCATCCACGCTGCTGGAAAAAAGGAGGGGTGTCTTAGGAGGCCGATCGGCTGTTGAAAGCTCTTTGGATGAGGTAGGCGTGACACATGCCACTTTGAGAGTGAGGAGGAGCGGCTCTCTAATTTCACCCCTTACAGATACTTAGTTTTTCAACTTGCATGACTGCAGCTTGGCTGGGTGCAATGGGTTCTGTGGGCTGTGCTTAGCGTGGGGGGCAGCCCTGCAAACGCTGGCGTTTAAGGCTCGACAATATACAAGCGTGTAGAATGCACTGAGCACCAATTACACACTTTGCTGCAATAGTTATCATACGTGTTGCACAAAATGTGTCTCAAAAGCAGCTCAGGATTTCTTTTAACTGTCTGCCAAGGCGTTACAGGTCCAAGCTGATAAACACGGACTTTTTAGCTTAAAAATGAACATACAATAAGGGTTTGTGTTTTGAAGGAACATGGTCGTAACTGTAAAAAGAAAAAAAAAAAAGCCAGTGACTACCTCGGTCCTTTGACAAAGTCCAAGAGTCTTATTTTACAGTTTCATTTTAGCCTCAGTCTTAAATTACTCAGAATTCCTCTTAGCAGAGACCCGAGAAAGCTCAGCTGAGGAAATGTAGCTAGCATTTACCAATTTCAAAGCACACACAGCTCTCTGCGTACAGTGCAATGTCCTGATGAACACACAGCTTCTGAAAGAAGGTATTACAGAAGAAAGACAAAGCAGAAGCGTCAGCTTCAAACAGTATGATGCTTTGAGATGAAACCCCAAGAACTGCTGGAGTGAGCTGTTACACCTGGGGACTCTGAAGTCCTGCGTTTGAGGATTTAAAGGAGCATCAGAAAAAATAATAAAAATTATTTAATTTTAAAAACGTAAAATATCAGGACATAAATTATCACCATCTATTGAAAAACAAGGAAACCTCAGTTCAGTTCCTTTTAACAAAGCTCCTATTATTAAGCTTTCAGCTGCATAGACAAATGCCTCTCAAAGTACCCACTTCCCAGGAAAGCTACGTATTGAATAAACTCCCTTTTAAGATGCTAAAAAATAATCCTTAGTTTATTGGATAATAAGTTCCCCCACACCTTTTTGCTCCAAACAGAATAAATAACATGGAGGATATAAAAAATAAACTGCCTCAGGAATAATAAAATTCTGAGGAGTATTTTCAAAGAGTTAATCCCTGTACAGCATAACAAAATACACCTCTGTTTACTTGCAGACATGAATTTCTGCCTGCCGTAGTTTGGAACGGTTTCTTGTAACATAATCAGACGAATGAGTGGACAGATTTTAAATGTTTTATTGCTTAAGTTGTCAAAGAGGTTAAATACCTGGTAAGGGAACA
>NW_010391679.1:29026-30516 GCF_000710305.1 Buceros rhinoceros silvestris | reverse complement strand
CAGGAATAGTTTTAGGGATTTGTTTGGGGGTGGCTGGTTGGTTTTTTCTCCCAAAATAACTTTGCTCATTCCATTTTGATAATCTCTACCAAATGCATGCCTAACAAATCTGGAATACTATTTCTGAGCCTCATCATACTGCACAAGTGTTCATGCTTGCACACTACTGGTTTTATTTTGCAGATGTAAGGCAATGACACACCCTGCCGAACAGAGTCTGAAGACCTTTGAACCTGGTACTAATTTTGAAGTTTTGATTTCCCTGTTAAAATTCCAGGAGAGATCACAAGGCAGAATAAAGTTCGGTATTTATTAATACGTGTATTTGAAAGATTATTTTCTGAATGTAACAAATATAAAAAGTCACCGGTGTTTACAAATTGTCAAAATTGTCCAAAGTACAAAAGGATACAGTACAGCAGTTATGTGGAAGTGATTGTACTCTCAGAAGTGACATCACCTTAATACTGTGGGCATGCACAATATACACCAGAACAACTCATGCATCGATTGGAACAAAGAAGGAAATAAGACAATTTGCTGCCTTCTCCGATTACAAATTCATTGCTTCTGTTAGTTTTCTTTCCTCAGGAATACCATTTACCTGCAGAGAGAGGAGAACGTATATAATCCATCAGTGGCAGATGGTGCTTCAACAAAATTGAACTGTTAATTAGTAGCACAGCACAAAAATAGTATTTATTAGTCCCTTATCAACAACCACTCTGGAGAAACACGACAAGTACAGCCTGGACCAAGAGATGTCATAGACGTGAAAAAGCTTTGCCTGCTTGCTTCTGGGAAGGGAGAGATGTGGGAAAAGATGGTTTAACTGGGAGTTTATCTTTGCTTGGGATCTAACAAAACTGTATAGGGAGACTGCGAAGCTCAAAATGGAAAATACAGGATGCAGTCTACATGCACTAGTCTTCTGCAGGACAGGAATATCCTATAAACATTTTCATCTAAGCACCTTAAAATAGTCCTCAACAAATTTTGCCAGTTGTCAGAGAGACAATTTGAAAACTTAATATGCCTTTTCTTGTTGGAGACCAGTAGCAGTTTTCAGCAGTGCAATATAAACGTTGGATGTCACCTGTTACTTTTCCTACCGTTCTTTCCCAATTATGTTTTAACTTCATGAAATGGTCGAGGATTACAGCAACCATTAATTCTGCTTTTTTATATAAGGTAAAAAAAGTTTCTTACTGGGGATTGAGATAGTTCCTGAAGAAGACAGTGGTTATTAGACATGGTCTGCCCTTCGCATTACTAAATACAGCCTACTGAAGCTTTAAAAGAGAAGTGTTTTCTTATTCAAGGTGGTGACTGATACTATGTTAATGAAAGGAAGAAGTTTAAACAATGAATGTCTAGTTCTATTTTTTTTTTGGCCTTAAGTATTTTAGTTCTAAAAACTTCTTATTTGAACAAATCAATAAAATTGATTGCTAAGTTCCTACTGATGCTACTAAAAAAAAAAAAAAAAA
>NW_010391679.1:17058-28993 GCF_000710305.1 Buceros rhinoceros silvestris | reverse complement strand
TTGTTAAGTTCCTACTGAGGCGTCAAAAAAAAAAAAAAAAAAAAAACTTAGGAGCTCCTGAATTTTGTTTTACATCTTAACTTTCTAAAAATCTAACCTTCTGACAACAGGAGTCATAGACAGCCTTTAGAAGATGAACTGCAAGAGGCAAATGCCATCATGCCGTGGAAGTGCTTGCAGTGCCACGTGCACATCTGAGTTACGAAGGAAGGTGTCATTGTAAACTAAGAGAAGAGGAGGAAGCGCTGTCTGTCCCAAATACAGTTCTATCCCAACCTCTCCCCCCACCCTGGACTCCTGAGAACTTGTCACAGGCAGCATCTGTGATGAGTATTAAGAACTGGTGTATTCTACTAAAACAGCGTACTGCAGAAAATACAGAACAGGAGGATTTTTAAGATCTGTTTTCATGGCAGTTCTTCAGTGCGACTTGTGACAAGTCCACCTAGCTCGTATTTCCTACCTTTTAAAAAACTCCTCGCTGCTGTAAACACACAGTACTACCTGGTGATTTTAATCTTCTTTTACTGCAAGACAGACTGGAATTCTTGTGATGAAACAGTCAGAACAGAAGGGCTGCTCTGTGTGACATTTTTATTCTGCCCTCTGAAAGCCTGCAGTAGTGAGTGTTAAGAGCTATGCTGTCAACCCAAACCAGCGCTAGAGGCTTTGGATTGAGGCTTTGACTGCCGGGGTCATCTGCCATTTCCAGTAAGTCTCTAATAAAGCACACAAATAGCAAAGCTAGCAGAAATGCAGTCAGGGACTTTTTATATAGAAATGTGTTTTTAATTTCCAGACATTAAAAAAAAACAAACAAAAAACAACCCGCACACATGGGCAGAAGCATCTATTATATACTTGCCTCAAATCTTTGAAATGTTGTCATACGAAATTCTCCTTTAATCCCCGAAAGCAGTAATGAAGAAGAAGGATTTTGAATGAAAAGAAAGAGTTGCTTATGTAACTCCTAAGTTAAAACGAGTCTTCCTCTTGGAGCCGTAGTTTCCAAATTATATTCAATACACATCTATATCTGGAGTTTTGCCTAAATACCTCTTTGAATACTCAGAAAATAAAATACTTTGGCCTCTCCATTTTCCTTGTATGATCCTTAGCTTTTTCTGCTAACTACAGAGAACAGTGAGCCTTAGCTGATGCTCTGATGGGATCACTCATGACGCCAGTCGGTATATTAGGATTTGGGAAAGTAAATGATGTAAAAGCGATGACTAAAGACACAGGAAACCAGCAGCGTGTGCCTGCCCACGGATTCCCCAGTATCAACCCTTTTTGTTTAGAAACAGCAGTGAAAGAGCTGCTTCTTCAGAGCTTAACTAGTATTGTGGGAATTAGAAGTTTTGATTTCCTATCAAGTGTTAGAGAATCTGAACAGCATAACCACATCTGGGAATCTGGCTGTAGCTTCATGTTGTAATAGAAAAATATTTATATGAGGAGGTGTCTTAACTTCGCTGTACCAGGTTCCAGTGTCTCATGCTAAGTCATAATGTATCACTTCTCCTACTTGTTCAATCAATCCCATCCCAAAATTTTCACTGATGTTTCAAAAAAATCTGGAATGACAACACTGTAATACTTTACTGTATTTGAAAATGGTTTCCATCGTCCACAGACTGTTGCGTTTTGACTAGTGATTCCTCCACACTGGTCACTTAATAGTTACGGGATTTTCTCAGTACTGACCTGCACTCTGCTGCTGTGGAATCTGAGTCTGATGTGGCAGGTTCCTACAAAAACCAATTTAATATCATTAATGCTTCCATACAAACTCTGAAGTATACTATACAAGAAAGTTCCATATTTAAACTACATTTTTTTTGCTTATGAAGCAATAATCCATTTTCACTCTGCAAATACAGTTGTCAAAAGGTCAGCCAAGTCAACGAAGAACGACAGTTAGTGTTAAGGGCTAGCTCCTATTGTTTCACTTGTCAACTAGGTTCAAAGGCTGAGACTTGGTGAAATGGCAGAGGTAACAACAGTCACCCCAGGGTCCTGACGTTATGCAAAGTTTGGTTTCCGTAAGTGATGAATACTGAGAAGGTGACAGCATTTGCAACTTAATTATTGACTGCGGAATGAATAAATTAATGGTCAGCTGGTTTTACAGATCAGACCAGTTCACTTATCAAGCCAAAGTTACATTTTTGTGTTCTGCTTAACAGCTATTTTAACAGTTACCAGATATTAAAGTTGTTTTTACAGAAAGGAATTAGGGGTTGGAGTATAGGAGAACTGGTGAAATATAGGTGAAATACCCAGCTCAAGAAAGCCTTTGGTACAGGCTTTGGCACCCTAGTCATAAAAAATTGCTATTCCGAACAGAGAAGAGAGTGTAGCAGACAGGGTAGCGCACTTCACAGCAGTTGTACAGGAGGTAATTCATACAGCTGTACTTGCTGGAGCATTGAGCTTTGGGACAGGGAGAAGAAAACAGTCTTCTAGGTTCATAAAGGGAATTCAGGGCAAGCATTTGCAAATTAGGGCCAGGCTAGTGCTGGCACCGGACCAATAATATCCTTGGGGCCATGCAGGCCTGCCAGCTGAGGAGCTACCGACTGGAGCTACTGTCATAGCACGATGTTGAAAAACAACGCCAGCCACTTCTGAGACCAGTACCTCAGATCTGCTCAACCCCAGACACCACAACCAAACCTTTCTAGAAAAGCAGTTTCCCCTACAGCACTCTCAACCTGTCTGAATTAGAACATGTGCAAAGCACTACATGGGCCTGTCTCAATTGTTTCATCAAGTTACTGATTAATGAACTTTAAGGAATAGAAATGAGTATTTCTCTGGTTTCTGTCTCGGAGAGAGGCTTGGCAACAATGGAAACAGCTGAGAGCTCTGAGCGTTTTCATTGGCAAGTCTGTATTTATTATCTATGTAATGGAATGTGCTCTTCTGTTCAACGTTAACATGTCAAATACAAACCATGTGTGACAGGTACATAACTAATTATTTACAAAGCCTGGATTTTCTGGTATGAAACGACCACCAACCTGGTGGTATTTTTATACTAGAGCTCCAAAGACACAGATTAAGAAGCAGGTTGTCTAAAATGGAACGGTTTTAACTGGTTACTCTGTCAAAAGTAGTTTTTCTTCAACTATGCAGAGATGTAACTGTTCCATGCAAAGCCTCTTGCCAAGTCTGCAGACCGAAACCCAGCCATTTAATTTTGTAACCGAAGGCCTTTCTTTCTCCTTGAAATGCAAACACCAGAGCAAGCTTGCTCTGGAGTCGCGACTGACGCCTCCATAACAAACACGTTTCAGATGACAAGCACTGGAATCCATAGTTAAATCGTGCAATGTAATGAATATTAAAAAATAAAATCTCAATACTTACTGCTGTGTCTGCATCAGCGGCATACTGGTATTGTCGTAGCTGTCTGCATGAAGGGGCGGTACGATCTCACCAGTAACCGGGTGAAACACCGGCAGCGTCGACAGCGGCCAAGCTATCTCTCTGTTTTTAGACATGTCACGGAGCTCTTTGGTTGATTTCTGTATAGCACTGTGGTGGACCAGCTGGATGCTACGTCAAAAGGAAATAAAATAGTAAATACGTATTTTCAGTGTTCTATTGACATTGATAGACTTTTACAATGATTATTTTTCTTAAAAATAAAAGGACTTTGACGCATGCTGCAGACTCTGTAGGGCAGCAATTACAGTAAGCCTTCACATAGTTAATTTAATAAATACTGGATTTATTTAATTTTTAAGGCAGTAATTATTCCATTGAATTTTGCTGTCTGGATAAGTATTTTTCATAGGATCCAAGACTGTGTAATTTACAGCTAATATTCCTTTTATTTGCAGCAATTAAAAGTTTTGGTTAACTCCTGATTCTTGTGGTAGATTTGTAAAAGCTCAGAGATTAATTTTGCAGCACACCATAGTATAGGCCCTGGTTACCTTCCAGGGTATTTGTTCCCCTGTCCACTGCCTTTAAGAAATAGCTGAGAAGTCCAATAACCAGGAGTTTAAATTACATATTAACATATTTATTCTAACAGCACTATTTTATTTTGAATCGATAGTTGTTAATATCAAACCCTTTTTATTCTAGTCTTTTACCCTTGCCAAGACTCTGATTTAAAAGCAGCTTTCACATTTATGAATTAAACCATGGATTAGAGAGAATGAAAGAAGGTTATGACACACATGTATGAAGCATGACAAGCTACTGAGAATGAAAATTAAATGGTAAAAGAAAAATAACAGGAAAGAAGACACTTACTCTGGTGTTTGCATGTTTCTCTTTTCCCTAAAAACAAAACAAAATTTATGAATTAAATAATAGCATTGATAGTTGGAACATTAAATCTATCTGATGATGGAAATAGTACGTGATGTAGAAATGCTGACAAGGTTATTGCTAAACGCAACTTGGTAGCATTTGCAACTGGGTTTATGGTGAGGCCTCGATGAACGCACATATAGAGATGTGGTACTGATGACAGACACACACAGACACACACACACAGAGGAATGGAAATGCAAGTTAAAGAACAAGCTTCTGGCTAAAATAAATTCTGTGACAAAATGAAATTGTAGTTTGTGTAAGAAATGGCAGAAATTACGTTACTTGCTGCTTTACTTTTATGTGTTTTTCTTTTATAATATGTCAACCAGATTTATTTTATACAAGTTAGCATTTTAGAAATTACTTAAGATCTTCCTGAATCGATAATCCTTTATTACTATTTTATTTGTCTGGGGCATTTTGGAGAGTTGTGCATATGTAGAGATTTTGTGGAGTTTTGTGCGTAAGTTAAGATTTTTAACCCTTTCAACTCGAACAGTTAAAGGCCCTATATCCGTTCTCTTGGATGTATGTGCTTAGATGAGAAATAGTTCAATATTTCAAGCAGGTATCTTTTGGCCTGTTTTAAATGTTTTTAATGAACTGGATGGAACTCTTCTAATAGCCTTCTATGCATTATAATCTTAGAAAAATCTGCAATTACTTATTAGTTTGTTGAAGTACTCACACTCCTTCCCGTCGGCAGCACATGATATAGGCAAGAATTAGAAAAAGCACCAGTGCTATTGCCGAGGGCACTGCCAGTGTGATTAGGAAATCCGAGTAATAGTCTCTGCTTTTCAGTGTATCGGAAGGTGGCTTGTATTCTCCACCATCAGGTAATATCCCCTCTCCACGAATGACTTCCTGAAAGGTGGAAACTTGTTTTGTATTGTCAACCTGATACCCAGAAAAAAAAAAAAGAAGAAAAAAAAAGACAATTAAATAACAAAGTATAAGAATGTAAAACAGGCAGTATTTAACCAAGCATAATATATAAAGGAACCCATATTGCACATTTGACAAATTCTATACCATTTCATAAAATCACTTTTTTTAAAACAATAAAACCTTACATTTTGTTGAAAGCTTCTGATCAGCGCGATAAGTAAGAATATTATTACTTTATTTTGTGCCTACCAGAGACACTACAGATTTTACAGTTAATTTTAGGGATCTCTCACAGCAATAGTATTTGGGTAAAAATTCCGTAAACATTTTGATTGCAAACTAATTATTTGATACCTGTTTCTTTTTGATGAGTTCATCCATTTCTTACCAGTCTTCCTAAGGAACAATACTGCCCTCTCTTGTGCTAAGGTGGTAGAGATGAAGAACAGAGTACCTAAAATTTTCTTCCTCCTCCTCCTTCCTATTGAGCTTCACATCCAGCGCTCAAAAAAGCAGGAGGCATGAACTGAGCTGCTGAGGACTCCCCCACCCATCTGATGCAGGAAGCACGCCGACACAAGATGTGCATTTAGCTGACCAGAGCCAGAGTTCCAAGGTTTTTCCTACCTCCTAATTCAACTAAACTCCACAAGGCTGCACTCCTGGTCACAAGTAATTTTTTTTTTTTTTTAGATGTCTGTATCTAATGTTTCTAGAAATACAACCTTTTTTTACTAATGACTTTCATATTGCATTTAGTTGCTATTTACCACACGACTTTTCAATTTTCTGCCTTCATTTTCTTGTATTCTTCAGTTAGATATTACTTTTAAATTTTATCAGTGTTAGTTTTAAAACTCTCTCCAGATCATTAATGAAAATAAATTATTTTTGCCTACATTCTTACCGTCTGCCTGTCACTGTTCATGGAGAAATCTTGCAACTGATGATCATTTCTTTACAATTTGCACTCTAAGTCATAAAATGGTCTCTTAAAACTTACACAACAGATGAACAGGTTTTCATGGAATGCCAGAAATAATGTTTTTTTGAGCTTCAGATGTATACATATATATATTATAAATGCAACACAGTTTGACAAAAATTAGTTTATGTATTCTCCACTCATTAATTACGCGGTATCTTTTATGTTAGGCACACCAATGTCCACCTGGCTGCTTAGCTGAATCTCACACCCTAAGCAACGCACAAGAAACATTTATACACTTAATGTGGCTGACAGAAACCTATACACAGCATGAGAACAAGCTATCAGAAAGCAGCATTAAAAGGAAGCACGTACTACATTGCCTCTCTTTTCAGAATTTGGGACCCACAAACTTTGATTTAGGTGCTAATCGCCAAAGTCACCTCAAAAAAAGCAGGAGGAAGAGGATACAATAGTTGTCTTTTCACTCACTGTTGTGGTTACGGGCAACAGAGCTCAACTCCTTCAAAGCCCATGGATCTTGGGGGGCTTCCTGTCCCTTGGCTTGCCTTACTAAAAGCAGACTATGATTAGACAGAGGGAAGCTTGGCTCCCTTTTCCCTTTGATCACCAGGTTACTGCATGCAGCAGCAATGCTGTGGCAACAATGAACCCTCCTAAGACTGTTTAAATTCAGTTGTTGTGGCACACTGCCAAAATAAGTGCTGAGTTCAAGAAGGTTGTGTTAGAGGCTGCTGCAGAAAACGATGCTTCTCTGAGAGCCTGTTCCTGTTAGATATCCCAGGGTGATCCCTGCTTTTCTCAACACAGCACAATAGTGTTTCATGATTAGTTTATGAGCCAGTGTTACTACTGGATGTTTTTTTTCAAGGGAATTACTCCTAATCAGCAGTTCTTCATTCTGCATGGGTACTGTTGATTATTCTTGCATTAGCACGCTATTCCTCTCTCGCTCCTTTTGAAATTCACCCTGTCCTCTAAGGCTGTGTCTCCAATTTCTCAAGACCTTTCTGAATTCTCTCCTGTCCTGCAATGCACCTGCAGATCCTCAAGTTTCACGGGGCCTACAAATTTAATTTAATAAGCACATTCCATCATCCAGCCTATAAATGAAGAATGGCAAGGAATTACTAATAATTCTGCTATGATTATGGCTATTCAGCTAGCTCTCCACTAGCTTCATCTAGGCCATGTTCCTGAGCTTGACTGAGACAGTATCAAAAACCTTACCAAAAAGAAGTTACATCTGCTGCTGCACTTCTGTTCTACTTCTTCCTTGTAGAAGGAAATCAAAGACTTGACAGAGTTTTCTCTTGACGAAGGCTCACTGCCTTCTACTATTTTTCAGGTGCTGGTAAGTACTGGTGTGTACACAGGTACCTTTTGAAATTTCTCAACAGAAAGCAAATAAACAGCAAGTATTCCGGATATTCTTTTCAAAATAAGTATTTTCCAGCTTTCTACCAGTTTTCCTAATTTACACTGTATAGGAAGAAAGGGTTGGAAGTTACCCAATCGATTTGTGTATCAATTTCTCATACTTGATACATCTTTTTTACATTGTACAAAAGCCCTTCATATCTCCCTTTCAGTTTCCTCTTGGGTAATGTCTGAAGTAGCTCAACAGTCATCTACGTTTATGTACCTTCAGCATGTTTGTTCAAACTTATCTGCCACATTCTTTTCCAATACTGTATCATTTCTTGATTTTCCTTACCAGAACTAAACAAAGATAACCTTAAAAAGCCTCGTTGGGAATTATATTCCTTTCATGGCAAATAGTCTAGTGTTCGGTTATCATTTTGCTTGAAATAACATATTTATTTTAATTTCATTAGTCAACGTTTTCAATTTCATTTTTAACATGAAATATATTTAGACAATTTTCAGAAAGATTTTTATAATAGCACAGAAATATGATTTAACTGGTCAGTGCTGCAGACTCAATATTTCAGAAAACAGATATATACACACACTCACATTGTAGGAAAGCAAGTGCAACTAGCAGCACCAGCACAGTGACACAATGAACTACACCTGCCTAAAGACTTCTCTCATTCATTTTAGTTCTGTAAGCCCCAGAGTTCTCAGCCTGTTTACATAAATCACCACTACTGAAAACGAGTATGCTCGTTTCAGTGGTGCTGAACTCACATAGAATTCAGCCCACACAACAAAATCCTTTCACAATTTTGAAAGCATCTGCTGGGTTGAAAACAATGCCAATCTGTCATGATAAAGTGGAATCTGGCAGAGCTGCCTGGCCAGGCTGGCAGAACTCTTACCTAAATCATATCTGGTATAAAACATTGTGCTTCTACAAACATCATTTTAATGCAATAATAATATAACTCACCAGAGAGATTTTACACCAATCAATATGGAATTGAGTACGAAATTTTTTATCACAGGTAATTACGGGCTCCATTTCTTGACTGCATCTCAGCTGATTTTGTGGGTTTTCCACTTCTCGTAAGCACGAAGAGAATGGAACATCTGCCCCAACCATAACATACACCCTGCAGAAAGAGATGAGTGATAGACTATCAGGATACCTCTCAAATCCCCAAGGACAATAACGCACTCTTCCAAACATTATTCCTGTTCACGGTAACATTCATCTGTGCTTTAGAGACTAAAATTACTTCTAGGGATTATTTTTCTTGATCTGAGCATATAACAGACTGAAATCAAAAGGATTTTCCTATACTTATTAGAACGTGTATTCTGTTTGCTAATAATGTAAGTGCTTGCTCACCATCAGAGCTGGCAATTCCTATGAAGTCAGAGCTCCTAGTGTAGGTTCCCCATGCAAGTAAATCAGCACTACTTTTGAATATCATATTCAAATAGTATAATTTTTATCTTAAGGAAATCTCCAGTCTTGCTCAGCATAGTAAAGATTTTCTTCCCATGTTTTCAAATAAAATTCATAAGGAGTAGTTAATTCTAAACCTAATATTAACATGAATCCACAAAAGCCCCCAGCTTGTCCTAAAAGATTCCAGACTGTAGTGATGTGCTGCCAACAAAATTTGCAGAATACTAAAAGCTGAATATAAACTTAATACTTCATTTAGCATTACAGTACATAAAATCAGAGCTACTGCGCTAACTCTATTATTAATTTTCATATTTAGATATGTAGAATGCTCCTGGAGAATACAATCTGCTGCACCAGGTAATGACATATCAATGGATCTTGAAACAAAAATTAGGTCCTGGTTGCTATTTGGCATATTAGGCACTATTTAATTAAATGTCTGAAATGTAGGCAGTAGTATTAAGTGGCTCTGCTATTACTCTGGCTAGGTCAGAAGTTGCTTTCCTTCTTTAGATGCGCTCAGAAACTCCAGATGCACAAAAGGGCTCTGAAACAGCAACATTTTCTGCACACATCCTGGATTTTGAACCCTCAGCCCTTTCTTAGATATTACTGGACCCTAAAATATCTAAAATTATCTGAAAGTAACTAAGCATCTTTATTTTTGCCAGAGAAAAGCACTACCACAACCAGATTTTGAAAAGCCTGAATTCTTATTATTTTCTAAGTGAAGTATCATATTTCAGAACAGAATTTATAGGTACAAATCACAACTGGAAGTAATGTGTTCCTGCAGTTTACACTCAGTAAGCTAAATTCCCCAGACACCTCAGCTTACCACTTTCAGATCTAAGCCCACAGTGCTCCTGAAACACCTAACTAAATTTCTACAAGTGACACTGTTACATGCTAAATGCTCCTAGAAATCTAAGTGGTTTTGTAACTTACGCTCTATCACACCTTGTTTCAAAATTTTGAGTTTTGTGAATTGGGAACTATTAAATACTTTAAAAGCATGCCAAAGAACTGCTCAGAATTAATACTGGAATTACAAAATAAGCATATTTACTATTAACTATTTTATAATTAATGGAATTTATTAGTATTCCTTGGATTGTAAAATCAATATATAGAAACTGTCGCCTGTTGAAGAGATATCTAACACAATAAACCTATGGTATAGCAGGGGCTCAGAACACCAGTAAACATCTTGTATCTAATACCAATCTGGAATTCTAAAATATAAACAGCAACTGCAAAGCTCCTAGAAAACCTGGAAAACATATTAAGCTTTTCAGTTAAGGAAAAAAAAAAAGTAAAGCAAAAACATTAGGCTGACGCATGTGCTTACCCCTCTTTCATGTCATTAATAGGAAGTGGAACTCTCCCTCCTCTGTCGAGGGCTGAAGTAATGTTTATAGCATTCAAGCGTTCTGGTTGCCACACATTTTTCACTGCTCCAAGAAAGTCACCAAGAACTTCACTTGCTAGCATTTCTTCTACGTTCATATTCCTTATGAAGAACTCCGCTTGATATGGTAAAGGAAAATCTAGATGGGATGAAAAAGGAAGAGTTTTGCCTTAAACAAAGGCTCCATAACAAAGATTTAAGTAACAATTAACATAATAGCACATTAAGATTGATACACCTTTCCAAAAATCCTGTATTTGAAGTAGATCACCTTGAACCCAGTGTGATTATGTTTAGCTGCCTCTTAAGCTGAAAACCATTGGCTATTTATAAAGTAACTGGAAGGTGAAAGAGCAGATTAGAGGAAAAGTGTGTCAGCCAGTAAATCTTTGTTAAACAGAGAAAATTACTACCATGCTAATTTCGTGGCCAAAACTGATCTGCAGTGACAATGGTTCCAACCTGCAATACTCCAGACTAGCAATAAGATGACAAGAACTAATTTTAAGAACACAAACTATTCAATTCCATTTTTAAAATTGAAATGTCCATATATGCCATAATCTGTTGTTTTCTGAACAATTGTCTATACAATTGTTCTCTACATAAAGAACATGCAGAACTAAGCAAACTAAACAACACGCAGAAAGAAAAATCCTTCATGTAAGGTCCACTTGAAAAGACAAAGAAGAAACTTGAAATTACTTTTTAAGAAAGCAAACATTGGGGGTTTTTTGGTTTTTTTTTTTTTTTTTTTTTTTTTTTTTTTTTTTTTTTTTTTTTTTTTTTTTTTTTTTGGAATGAGGAATAACAGCCTTAACTGGCAGAAATAATTTAGATAAAAATAACAAATTTAATCGAGAAGAATGCCCCTCCATTTGGCTTGAACATCAGACAACTATTTTACAACAATTTTTTTATCTTATAAGAATAGGAACACATAGGTTGATTTTGCTTATTCAGTTCAAAATGCAAGAAGCTGTTTTCTGTACATACCTTCTGCTGACATTATATTAATGATTAAATTATGTCTTGCTGTCTCAAAGGTACGCCTGTTATATGCAGTGATCTAGAGAAAAAAAAGGCATGATTGCAAAAGAGCAATGCAAATATGAAAATCAGGTAAATGAAACATCAGTGAAAATTAAATTGATAATTTAGAAATACTTATCACCTTTTAAAATGCTTTGCCTCCTTATTTTGAAATGTGCAAACATGCATTCATTAATACAAAATTCGAAAGGTCAAATCAATTTATTTGATGCAGTACTATCTTCAAGTTGGGATACCGGAATTTTCTTGCCCAGTCTATAGCCAAACACAATTATCCAAGGGATGTCTGTGTATATAATATATTTTGGTCCAGATAAATGTGTTCTACCATACAGGTATACTTTTTCTTTTCTGCTATCTTTGTCTTAAGAACAACAATAACAAAGATTAGTTCCTCTATTTGCCCTTTCACCCTCCGCCCTCCTCCACCAATATCGTAGGATCTACATGCATTGATAGCTCCCCATTC
>NW_010391679.1:15547-16937 GCF_000710305.1 Buceros rhinoceros silvestris | reverse complement strand
AGAGTGTTGGGATTCCAGCAATTCTAATCTTTGGGACTGGGATTTCATTTTAGCTCTAGCCCCACTAAAGTCATACTCCTTCAATGCATTGTCCAACACAAGTAGTTTTAAAAAAAAAATCATCCCTGAATGTGTAACTGTAGGGGAAATAAAAACTAGTAGCTACATGCCACATTCATGATTCTTAGTTTTGGAAACCTATGCCTTTACGATCAAATTATGAAAGGATACCAATCCTACAGCTTAAATACATAGGTGCCTGAAATGCTTGCAAATGGTTACCCCTCGGTGGTGACTGCACTCCGTAGCTGTACTATGATTAAGTGTTCATTCATAAGAAATACAGAATGAGGCTGGATATCAATATATTTACATATTATCTTATCTACTTCTTTTGGCTCTGAAAGGTGATAAATTTTTCATGAAAGCTATTGAAACAGACTAACTTTCTTCCTAATCTAAGCCCATTCATTTCAGGGACAAAGGAGAAGCAAAGGGGTAGCAATAGTGACAGAACTGTGTTGCTTCTCAGCAAACAAAGCTACCAAGCATAGTGACATTGTTTAATAAACAAAAGTAACAGATGTTACACTTCCTTTAAGGGATCGAAATGAAGAGTGCTCTGGAATATCTTCTGCAGGTTCATTTAAGTGTAGAAAGAAAAGCTTGCTGGACACAGTTACATCTTAAGTAATATAACAATTTCATTATAAAATGAAAACAAATTCCTGAGATTTTTCAACTCCTCGATTCTGTTAGTTTTTCAAAGGGTTGTTTCAACAGTAGTTTAAACATTAACACTTAGAAAACCTAACTCTGGTTGTGGAAGCCCTATAGGGGAACACGACAGTACCCGCTTTGAGCCTGCACTCCAGCAGTGGGAGGTGCCAGCACGGACCACAGACCTGTGCTGAGTCATTGCAACAGTGGCAGAGATTGCCCCTGTACCGAATATTCATTCAAACACAAACCACCTTTGCACAGCTTTCAAGGGAGCTTGAGCTCAAGAATGGTACCTGCTCTGTTGCAGTGCTATGCATAATGTTAGGCTCTTCTAATCATGAGGTTTCCTCCAAATAACTGACCTAACCATGACATCCCCTCAGGAATTATGGCACAATGGAAGTTACGTTCAGGCCTGGAATATGCAACCACTCCACTCAGATGGCACTAGGAAATGGAGCAAATGCAATCCATCCTCCTCATGTACTGCAGAATTAATTTAAAAGCCACATCTGAGAGGGGACTGCAACAAATTAATCGGTGTGCTAGGCAAAATTTCAAATAGTTCAAATATAGGCTTGGCGTCACGCTTATAATAGAGGCCTTGGTGTAGATCCTAGAATCTAAATGCACATGCCATTTAAAAAAGGGCAACTGTAAGTGAGTT
>NW_010391679.1:8058-15460 GCF_000710305.1 Buceros rhinoceros silvestris | reverse complement strand
CCCTACAGAAAGCTAAGCGAATCTGCAAGTATTTCTCCACACAGTTAATTTTACATGTGATTAGCCCTGCTAAAATCAAAACCGAATTGTGTATACAGAATTAAGCACGGGTGAAATTCTCTAAATGTTAAGTTACAGTGTAGGTATGTCATTCCCGAGGAAGAAAAACTACATCAAATGCTATTTATAAATAAGAAACTCAGCATGGGTTTGAGACAAATAAACTGCTGAAGCAGCAAAATGGCTGGAGCAAGTTAATGAACAGGTTTCCCTCAACACTGTGAACGACACAGTGTCTGATTCAGTCTGCTACAATATGCATGGCAGAAAATTTAGTCCTTTTTCCCTTTCATTTGCTGCTCAATGAGTAACTGGCACTTTAAAACATTTGGATATCTAATTGTCAAAAATAGCGGGTTTTGTCATTGTTACACTTATATGAATAGAATTAAATACATGTAGAGTGCTAATTAAAATTAAATCTATCAATAAACATGGATAACGAACCAGATAATATTTGATAAAAAGCAATTTTACTAAAAAAGCAAAACAAAACCTGTTTATTGACTGAATACTGTATTTTCGAGTGGGGAAAAGTCTGGCCCACATTTAGGAAGGAACGTTACAACGTTCAGAATTCAAATATTCTTCAAGTACAATTGTTTACAAATTTTCCGCCCCCTGTACTTGGAATACAACTTTTATAGTCATAATTTACTGAAATGAAATGCCTCTTAGAAACATGAAGGGCGAGAACCTAAAGGTATTTCATCAAGGAATTTTAAGCTTAAATGGATACTGTTATTTACTAGTTATACCTTAGAGTAAAAAATGAAATGTTACACAACTGAACTTCCTCTCAAACGAAGATACAATGGTACCTAAAAGAGAAATGTTCATGTCACACGTTGTTCATGTCTTGTCCGTGCCTCAAGATCTTTAATTGTAATTAACTTTTCAAAAAAAAAAAAAAAAAAGGCAGTGTTCGTTGACAATTCTGAAATCTTACACTCTAAAACAAAACAAATCTTTTTGAACCTTTAAAATAAAATACCTCAATGATGGTTGGTTTGCCCACATTTTCTACAGTTGGTGAGCCATACAGCACCCCATCACTGTATGGTGTTCTTTGAATGTAGCGTAGCCATCCAGGTCTGTCAGGGTAACCCATTAAGTTGGTATTAAAAGTTATAGGATCATTACTTATTTCACCTAGGGAAGAAAAACTATATTAGAGCATTCACAAGAAAATACTATACACTTCCATTTTGTTTCCATTACAAAATCTTATTCTGTCCTCTAGTCACGTCTTCTAAACACTTCCAAAAAGAAAAAAAAAAAAGGATAAAAAAATTGCTGACCTTCACCCTATCAGAAACCTGTGAACTGCTACACAGCATTTGTAAGATTAAGAAATTCCTATCTGAACAGTGTAGCCAATGGCAGAGATGAATGTGCTTGTATTTTAGAACCCTGGCTGTGTGCTTGCACTCATTAACTAGTAGGTCTGATTTTTAGAGCTCGGTCCCACCTAGAATTGAAGCATCTAACCTCCCTACTGACAAAACCACAAAGGTCTCAGTCCTTTAATTCTCCCCCAAACTCTTCTTTTATTTCTGCTTTTAGTAATGGCTCTGGAGATCAAATGTACTTGGACGGCCTTACTGTAATGAGCGGCTGTGTAATCATCAATGTCTGAAATCTTCTCTTAACATCACGATATACATAGAGGTGTTCACCACCAACAGCCTGGCAGTAGTTTTACTTTGAAAACAAATTTAATTCTAAAAAGGACCAAACATTCCTGCAAAACAGATCCACTGATGGCTACTAAGTACAACGGTCCAGATGGAACCTCTAAAACCCCTGCGGTTAAACCCATTCAACAGTTCTCGTGGTTCTCACTGACACTCTTACAAGTGGCCAGATTTTACTTGTTTATTTTAGCTTTTGTAAGCACTACCAGATCCTCAGCATTGAGGCATGAGCACCTGAAAACTGAGGCACAGAACTGGGGTAAATCTGCTCTGAGCCTAAGCAGAGATCTCTGCTCTGTGCTCCTCTAACTCAACTTTGAAATGGCAACAGCAGCAATTGTAGGACAAGTGACAAGAGATGACGACAGGCAGTCTCACACAGAAGGCAGAAATTGAGCCAGTCAAATTCCAGAACGAAACAAGGAGATTGAGACCTGTTGCCACAGGGTAACTAGATTTCAGGTATACATTTACACATCTGGCTGTGGGTAAAAGGGATCAGAACCACACCAAAACAGCACCAGGGTGTAACACAACTCTCCTTGCAATTCTCTTGGGACATCCTAGTAATCTGATCTATCAACATTCATAATAAAATTCCCAGCATCACAAATGATCTGGGGAGAAATCTGAAAGCCACCTGTGACACATTCTGGTTTGCCTTTCATCAAGGCAGGCATGCTAATGATCCAGCAGAGCAACAAAAATAAAAGGACCAGGCTAACATCTGGCCTTGCAGTAAATTTCTGACATGACCTGTGTTATCTACGGATACAATAATTTCAGCAGTATCTAAAACTGGATTCATACTGCCTTTGAATCACGTGAATGTCAGGACAGGCTGGAGGTGTAAGGATTCAAAACACAAGCCATCTTTAGTAAAATCTCCAGGTTCCTTCCATCTATGTGCCAAAACTGGGAGAAAACTGGGACAGAGGCAAACTTCGCTCTGTCAGTCCTGTTACATGAAATGACAACTCAGGTATACATAAACACTAAACTGTTCCTAAATGTATGAAGAAGGCTGAATCCAAGGGAGCATGTTTTAAATAAAAGAAAACATCATAATGTAGTCTCAATACTTGGATTTAGTATTCTATTTTGCCTCAAGTTGACTATACGCTTTCGAAGTGCTCCTTCATATAGCCTGATACATACTATGTCTGAAACAGTGACTTCAGTGATTTACCTAAACAGCATGAACAGTCTTAATTATTAAACCTCCATAATTTCGTATTTAATGCAAAAGTGAAGAAAAATTATACTTCCTAATCTCAGATATGAAACCCATAGTAAACTTGTAGGACCACATATTTTATTTCATTTCAATAGGAACTAAAAACTGTCCTTTGTATATTATATACTGTAAGGTATGCTAAATACATCTGAATTTTAATAATTTTTTTCTACTTTTTTATATATATAACATGGAATATAGAATGTGGAAGATCTTAGCATCCCATACCAGGCTTTGGGTAAGGAGGAAATTCCCCCTTAAAGTACTCTCTCTCCAAAACATGAACAAAAAGAACTCCAGCAGAAGGGTATACATTCCGATCAGAGTGCACCTTAGACAGAATTGTGTACACTGAAAAGCAGAAGGAAAGAGACAGAAAAAGCAAAAATGAGACATGCTCTAGGTAACATGGCATGCATTTCAACAGCAGGTGGGCAATCTGGGAGAAGGAAAGCCACGAGTATTAGATACCTGTTAATAAGGTTTTTAAAAGGTTGCATAAATTTAAGAACACAACACAGAACAAACCCTCTCTCTGCCCAACAGGATCCCTTGCAACACTGCAATAAACAAAACTGGCTATGTTAGGATTTCAGAAGTTGCACAAGCTCTTTATTTTTATTGCAGAAAAAAAAAAAACCGAAACCAAGGTAGGCTAATGTAATTTCATAGTTGGTTTATTTGTAATATCACAAGAATAAAAATATATCAAATGAATGATACAATTGTTTTTTCTTGCATTCTTTATTTTGCATAAAAATAAGGAACATGAGAAATACAGAGGAACCTTACCAATCAGTGGTACTGATTCCTCACTGAATTGAAATGGCAGATTTTTCAATTCTTGTGCAGAAAAGGACAAAGCAATTCACCTCACTGCAGGATTTCTGACTTCTTAAAGCTAGACTGTCTTACACCAGCGAGTTCAGAGAACATACACCTAAAAATCTGGTTAACAAGCTCATTACTGAAGATCTTGTGTAGGACGCACGCTGTAGGACATATTCAATTTTAAGTCAAGGCCCTGAAAGAATCAGTCATTGCTGATAACCTTGGTCAATGAGCTGAGGATTACACAAGCAGTAAATGAAAGTAAGTCACGGGTACAGAGACACACAGCTACCTGCCTTGCTGGCTAAACTGAAATAAACTGAAAGAAACTTACGACCAGTCGCATCACTGAAGGAAGATTATAGGCCATACAACATGGGGGTACTCTCATAGGGAAAAGCAACTCTAAAAGAGACTTCAGAGTCATTGTAACAAACTCATAGGAACAAACTCATACCTCTTAAAAGATAAAAAGGCTAATTTCAACTCCTGGATCCACATGCAAGACGCATCTGAAATGTGGATCAAGCTCCTGTAATTTTCTAATCCTGGTATAAATTCTCCAGCATTATTACTGCACCAACCTTCTTACTTGAGATCCGCTTAAAAAGCCACTGCTAATTAGGCCTTAATCACAGACATTCCATCCCTCACACCACGTACTCTGTGTGGAATCTACCTCATCTAATTTTAGATGCCTACAGAAACAACATCCACGACTGAGTTAGTCAGGCTCCTTTTATAGTCAGTGGAAAAGAAACAGACACTTCTAAGGGTTGATTAATTTGATTTCTCCTGTAAAATGAGATGAATCATGTCCTAGATTCCCGACTACCAGCCTAGATCTCCACTGATTGCAGAGGCAGCTGAGAGGAGATGCAGACATCTGTAATGTCAACCTCTACATTTAGTTACATACTTCCTGCACTTTGAGTGGAGTTAATACTCTCCAGATCTGGCTATACCATTGATCAAATTGCACAGCAGTTGCTTGTTCCCCACTTCCAAAAACTGCTTTCAACACGTTACTGAACAGAATATCTTTCTGATAATTTTATCTTACAAAACAAAATTAAAATGGATCCTGAAACTTAAACAGTTCATTACAATTGTGTGGTTAATAAACACGTTACTGTAATTTTAATTATGCAGACTTAAGTACAGTAACATAGCAACTTGATTTGCATAATTAAAATTAGTAAAGTGATGACCCGAAAAACTTTTGCACTCACTTCTATGAATAAGCTGTAAATAGAGCAAGGAAACTAATTTTCTTTAAAATATTTTCAAGAAAGACTGAAAAAGTAATTTGTAACATTAACAGAGCAGGAAAGCTGGCAAAAATAAGGTGGCTGGCCGAAAGTGCATCAAGGATCTAGAAAAATCCATTTTTCCATTTTGGATGCTTTGACTCTACAATGAAAAGCCATTTCAAACTGGAAGATCTGTGAAAAAGTAATGTATATTTTCTCCATAAGCATATAGCTTTAGAAAGGAAGATGGATAATAGCATCAGGAAAAAAAACCCCATAGAACATATTTCTTTTGTCTGTTAGAGGAAATCTATTGCCCCCACTAAATGCCTGCCCATTCCTAGTAATGAGAGACGTTCTCTGTTGCTGAAGCAAGCACATCAGTAAGGATTTCATGCAGACATAAAAAAGTGGTCTTCTTGGAAGCCTAAAAATGCCTCTCAGAAGGAAAAGAGCCCACAAACCTATTTTATCTTATAATGACAAATACATTGTAATGACACAAGTATGGAGACGAAAAATTTGGAAGTCCTCGCTCCCCTTGACAAAGAAGCCCTCCTCTTTTCCCTCTATGAAGTTCCTTCAAAATCAGAAGGAAAATGAGTCTTCAGTCCACTATAGCAATCACTGCTTTTCAATAACGAAACAAATGAAATGCTATTTTCTTAAATAGTTTTAAAACTCACAATTATTTTCATAAGACTGCCTGAGATTGGAGATGAATGTGTAATTATCTTAGGTGATCTAGGGATGAAACTGAATACACTTACCAACTTCTAGATGCTAATCTAATAAATAGTAGACTACCAGATGTGAATGGCGTGGGCAAATTCCCGGTGGTAAATAAAAATCTTGGGGACTGTGAAAGGCTTCTGTAGAACTAACCATGGGAAATTAGAAGTCTTCACTACATAGGACTACGACAGATCCCTGCTTAAGAAAAAAGTTTCAGCTACCTCAACAGCATCGTTTTCTTCTTTTTTGTTTCCAGATTTCTTGAAGGACTTTCTGTAGATCCCAAGATATATCTCTGCAGAAAGGTTTGAAGTTCTGGAGACTGGGAAAGAAGTAGATTAACTGGGAACTGAAGACTGGAAAACACTCATTAGTCTTTTTGAAACATGTACCAGGTCTATCCCAGTTGTTGTTCTTGCAGGACTTGAATAAGGGCACATCCAGGAATTCAGCTAGGATTGTATCTGCCTCCAGCCTGGAGCTTGTTACCAGACAGAGATGACACCCATCTCCAGAAATTTCAAAAGATTTCCCATGTCAGCTGAAGCCTGTATGTTGATGGTCTTCAGAAAAAAATCCACCTGGAAATTTTTTCTACGAAGTTCAATGGGTTCTCCCAATTATTTTTAGCAGATGAAGCACAATCCAAAGAAAATACTTAATTTGGAGCCAGTCCAGATCGCCCATCTGGATGGGCAATCAGTGCAAAGTCTTTTCTCAGCTAGTGTACACTAGCTACTTCTGTGCATAAATGACAGTAAAATAGTCTTTTTGCATATGTATATTAAAAGATTTTTTTAAATTGTTAAAGACAAGTTATTGTATTAAGCAAACTGCACAGATATTTCCAAGCAACCAGCTGTGATAAGAAAATGTGCAGTATTAGCTATACACACAGCCATTACTTCAAGCAAAGCTATAGGTACAGGAGAAGTTGGGGAAGACTCAAAGACACACAGGTCTGTGAACGTTTAAAAGATTGAAGAAATGTAAAATTTTACAAATTACTTACCTTGAAATAGCACCTTATTCCTAAAACAAGGACATGACTGAAAAAGCAAATAATATTCAAAGTAATACTATTTGACTGAACCAACATGGGATTTAAATTTACAACCTAAACTCACCATTCTTCTCAACAGCCTTTATTCTGCTGATAATATAACTGTGGGCTTGCTTAGTCGTCCAGTTAACTGCTCCATTATTGCCATCAGCAGAGCTTAACAAAAAAGCTTTTCAGAATAAAACAAATGCAAAAAAAATTAGTCAGATCAACAGACTCCCACAAACCAAGTATCAGATGGGATCAGATGCCTTCTAAACCAGGTTTGGGCTTTGGTCAGAGATGGTGGTGTTTGATTTGAAAACATAAATATATAATAATCTTTCTAACAGTCACCTTCTTGACAGTCATTTTTCTAAATGATTAATCCATTGCAAACACTTCTGCTGACATAATTATACTGATAACAAAGTTGATGAAGAGTATTCTCTGATATGTATATTCACGCTGGCAAAAGTTATTATACACAGGCAAAGACATATCTAAAGTTACTTTTACTGGCATAGTATATTTTGGCCTAAGTAGG
>NW_010391679.1:0-7969 GCF_000710305.1 Buceros rhinoceros silvestris | reverse complement strand
GGGAAAGTAATATAACCAAGAGCACAGCTTTGCTTATATAAAGACACATGGGGCTGATCAGCTTGCTTGCAGGCATAATCGATTATCAATTTTGAAAAAAGAACCAGAACAAATGGTTGTCTTTATCCCACACAGCCACAGCACAGCCTGAAAACAGCTGGGTCAGTGCAGCTGACGGTGCAAGAAGGTTTGAATATGGTGATGAGCAAATGATTACAGGAGACAGAATGCAGCCGTGGAGCTGACAGACTCCATTTCAGCAGCAGCAGAACTACCTGAGAAGGCTCCCTCCTCGCCTCCTACTTTTTGTTCTTTTGTTGCCCTTCCTCTGTGATGAATAATAGATATATCAGCTGTTTGTATAGCTACATGCCAGCTGAAAGTGTAGAGGGAAGTAATTGCAGTCAGATGCTAGGAAGGGCAAAGTGGCCATAATAAAAACTCTTTTCTTTTAAAATAGAGGAGCGAGAACTCATGTCAATCCCCAGATAAAAAACATTATTGGATTAACACCTCAAATTCCTTGTAAAAGTAGCAATATCAGAAACAAACAAGTAGCAATACCTGAATTCAGATACACCAGTTTGCAGGAAGAAAGGCACACTTACTGGCAAACACTAGAAGCTTAAACATTGTGGAAACTTCTGCTGATATAGTTAAGCTGGTCAGCTATTACATTACATTATTATATCACATTCTCCAAATAAAATTTAGGAGGCTGGAAAGATATGGCTTAAGCAGTAGTCATGATACGCAAATAATCAATGCATATGAGGCATTTATTAATGATGATTTACTCAAAACACCTAAAACTGAATTGAGGATGAAACGTAACAAAAAATTTGTGTGCTCAAATTACCATAACATTTCTAAATTATGAATTTCCATTAAGTTTCTTTAGATTTTCAATATACACAAAGGATCTGATTTAACAAAAAGGTATTATTCACATCCACTGTTCTACACTTGTCTTGCAAGACAGACAGCTTTCTCCCTGATGAATTGATCTGCATACATTGCAAGTCTTAAAATAATACTGTCCTAGGGATTATCCAACTCAATACTGCATACGACCTTTAGTGTAAATTTTCTATCATTCTTGGAACACTCAAGAAATTCCAAAAAAGTAAAACAAAGTTGTTCCAATATTTAACAGGATAAGCAGAGCAATCAGTGGCTTGTCAGCTACAAACCACCACCAAGCAAAACACTTAATACAAGGTTTGATCTCTGCATTATTAAGTGGAGAAGAGTATTATACTTATCACAGTCAACAAGGATTTAATGCATCTTTTCAGATGCTCTTGATGAGACCACAAGTTTTTTCTGATAAAGATACCAATGCCATTATATTATCTTAAGATAGACCTTATTTGAGAAAGTAGACACAAAATTATTCTAACATACTTAATTGGAATTAAAATTAAAAAAGATCAATTCCAAGATGTATTTTTTCATATAAATGATCAGTAAGTGTCTTTGATTTGGGTTCACAAGTTGTGCTAGATTTAGCTATGGGGACTGAGGAGATTACTTGTCCACTTGTCCACTCTTCCATCCCACACTGCATTTCATAGGGGAACTGTAAAAGCAGCCAGTGTGCCTGCTTTCAGATTCTAGAGTTTAGAGTGTGATGTTTTAATATAAATATATATCACCATCTATTTTATTTCATATGATGGGTGTAAAAGGAAATAATTCAGGAGTACACTGTCCATTCAACAGTTTTCACCACAGGAATGGCAGTCTCAAGCAAGAGAATAGGACTACTGGAAAGCTTATTTGTTATATCAGATTTCTAACGGGCCTCTCAAGGTCCTTGCACTGGCCTTATGTAATTTACCTTTATATATATATATTTATATAACAATGACCTGGATATATAAGGCATTCTGATTTTGCAATTAATAACAAAGGCAGGAAGATTAATAAATAATGGAGATGACATGCCACTAACACAGAATAGTCTACATTGTTTGGTAAAAAGATGATCAGTGAAGTGCAGTTTGACAGAATAACTCATAAATGCATTCCCAGGAATAAAGGCGGCACGCCACACACACACTATGCAGCACTCACTTCAGGAATGCTGACTTTGACAAAAAACTAGGGACATATGTCAGGTGATAACTGGTTGAACAGAAGCTTTCAACAGAAGACTGCTTAGTATGGCTGATGAGTAACAGCAACATCAAGGAGGAGCAGTGAGATTTTGTCTGTCCTTGACAGAGATAGGATCACTGTTCCAATGCTGTGTCTAGTCCTTACATAGAGCCTTCAAAAGGCATAGTGACAACATGAAGAAAGCTCAGGGAAGATCTGTGAATACGATTAAAGGATGACAAAAGAAACCTTATACTACAGAATGCAGAGATTCAAACTATGCGCTTTATCAAAGAGACAGTTTAGAATTAATTTAATCAGCCTTGCTCTCACTCTGAAAAACATGTTAACAGTGTCAAGCTCTTCAGTTTGTTACGCAGGTTGCCACAGTTGCTGGAAAACCCACCAGTCCTTGTAACAGGAGAAGTAACTCACAGCTCTGTGCTTGGGACGTGAACATGCCCACCTAAAGTGCATCTACAGAGTTTTCTAGTTCCTTTAATTAATTTTTCTTTATTAATACTTTTATTTTCCTTAAATTAATTTTAAAATTTTAATACTTCAATTATATTTGTATAAATATAAATTACATTTCTATTATTTTATAATATTTTTCTTTCCTTTAATGATATTTGCATAGGTTTTATATAAAGGTTTTAAATATTAACATTTAGCAGCAGACTATTTAACAGAGAAGATACCCACAACAATTTCTGCTCACCTTGCAATCCAAAAAGCACCTAAGCATCATGGACTAACTTCAAATAACATCCACACACCATCCTGCACCCTTGCCTATCCTCCTTATTGCTTCTGTCACAAAGGATCTCAAGTCCACCTCTCCCACTACTAAAGCAGCACACAGCTCCACCTCTCAAAGCCCAGCATTTCCCCTCCCTCCCACAGCTCCACCTGGGAACCTGACCTAAGCATGCGCTCATCATCATGCCACAGACCTGGACCACGCTTTCACTACCCCTTACGCTCTTACCACACAACCCTGCTCCAAAACCAGGAAGGGCTCAGAGCCCTTCTGGCATCCTGAGCTTTAAGTACAGGTCTGTACTTGGCCCAGATTTCTGATAGGCTGCTGAGAACTGTGGAGTGAACCACAGAGTCACAACGAAACACCTGTCCACCAACCACACGCACCAAGGTGCTTAGCCCATAGCTCAAATCGGAGCTTGCACCCATGCAGTTACTGAGGACCCACCAACATCTGCATAGAGATATTTGCCCTGCAAGTCACATCATCCACTAGTGCAGGCGAAAGTTGCACCACCACCTACTCTCCTCCCTCTTCCAACCTCCACCCCCCTTCTTCTCACCTAATATGCAGTACAGAAGCAACCATCACTGTAGAAATTTAACATGAATTAAAGTAGATTCTCTCAGTGGAAATTCACATAGAGATTGGGTATTTTCTAACAGGTAAGATCCTCTTCAACTACAGCTATTACATAAGAAATCATTAATGTTAGTTCACCATTGCAGATTGCTCAGGTCCCTCTGCCCTCCATTTATTATAACTGTGTAAAAACCCAAATCAAACCCAGAAATGTTTCCAAGCCTTATTCTTATCCATCTTGGTTCAGGAGGTAATGGTTTTCCACCTGTTTCTGTGCTACCCATGGATTACTGTAACATGTGCATATTTCTCCAAGATCATTTGAGAAAAGTAACTGAATATCAAGGCATTTTGTCAGACTCACTATACAACATTGAAATTTGCATTCTTGGGAATGGAGCAAACAAAAACTTCATGCTTTATCAATTGCAACATTTACCCACCATCACTCTCCCTCCTACTGTAGGCCTGACAAGAGAACCAAATCAGATTAGCTTTTCCATAAATATGCCAGTTCCTGCAGTCCAGCCCAGAGTGCAACCAAGGGGTACAGCCAGGTCACCCCGTAAGCCTGCTATTCCAGCATGCCCCCTACATTTCTCTCATCTCTTGCTATGAATTATCAGCATTTCCCTGCAATTACATTTCAAAATTCCGAGGCGACAATTGTTTTAGAAGCCTAAGGGAATTCAGAAATGTCATAGATTCCATGATGCTGAGATTTCTGTCTGATCACTAGATTGTTCTAACTTCTCATCTTCATCGCTTGGACTGCCACTAAAAATAATCCACATTTAAAAGGCATTTTGGTGGTTTGTGTTGCAAGTGGAACATCATTTAGACACAGTCTGTGTTTACACAAGCAAATTTTTTTTTATTAGAGTGCCATAATTATCTTAACAAAACAGCGTATATTTCTGACCTACGTAACAAGTTCAGGCTAATTCCAACACAGCACTTCTTACCAGTGAATACTGAAATCCATACCTCCAGCTCTCAACCTGTAGCCCTGTTTCGCATTGAAAATACTTAACCAAGATAGTCACATAAAGACTCTTTTCAGGTTAGAGCACTTCTTGGTTCTACTACTTCTTGCTACTACTTGCTTGAAAAGCAGTTCAGCTGATTACGAGGGAAACTAATATGTGTTCTCTGGTTTCTTGGCTCCTCTGTTTCTTTCAAATTCCTCTGTAAGTAATCAAAACTAGCAGCTCCCTCCCTTCCTCAAGAGCTCTGCCAAAAGGCGGCACTGATAGTGCCTGCTGTAAATTTATTCAAGAAGAGCCCCAAAGCTGTACCAAAATAGATACTCTTCTCTAGGTTTGAAATTCTTTCTTCTTAGTTTGACTGGAAACAACCTTTCTTCTAAAGAAAGGGTTTTACTTTGGTGACTGTAACTCGTGAAGTACTTTAATAAACTTCTAACCAATCTGCAAACATTAAGGAACAAAAATAAGCCTCTCTTTACACACCAACAGTTATGTCTACGAATCCTGCTATAAAGCTGCATTTCTTTCTGTCTGGTTTTAGGACCTCTAGGATATCTCCATGTAAGTCATACCACCTATAAATAATGTACTTCCATAATGAAAAGCATGCTAATAGAACAGCCAGCTTTTCCCTCCTACAATTACTTATTCAAGCAAGTAGTCATCGACAACAGAATTTATTTGTACTATTCTGACACAGAACAATAAAGACTTCACAGGCAGAGCTCTGGAGCCCTATATGAAGAAAACCTGTTTCTTTGCCCTTATGGTTGCATCCCTAAAAGAAAAAAGGCCAGGGATGCCATGGTGTTAGTTTAAAAACACTAGACCATCTGTGAAATGTTCCCTCTCTGTAGGTGCGGCTGAGAGCAGCGGGAGGAGGGCAGGGATCTAGTTCAGGCTCCCGAATACCCATCCTAGTCCATGATTTCACAGTTGTTTTAAACCAGCATGTTTGCAGCGTAGCTGAGAGGGGGGGATTCCCAGCACATTCTTGGCCACCTAGTACACACCAGCCTAAACGATCCTATACCAGTCCTGGTCAGTAAATTGATTTCAAAGAACAATTTTTGTTTCTGAGTGGACTCTTCTTCAGCCAGAGGACCCAATTCACATCACTGTACAAGTTATTCAGCACCCACAAGGGAAGCAGTGAAAAATGCCTAGCTGTGGAAGGGCAGGAGAATGCTTTATGGCAGCAATGCAGCCTTATGTTAAATTAACATGACCATGTAATCACAGCTTCAAAGTGCAACTCCCATTTTGACCCCTTCATAGGGAAGGGGGAATACAACTCTATTGCTCTAGGACTTCCTGTTCCTGGGATAAAACAGGAGTTCCAGGGACAACATGGCACTGACAACTAATTCTTTAAGTGCAGAAATCTAAGGCAACAAACATAAAATGGCTACAGTCGTGCAAAACAACATTCTGATGACCACTCTCTCTCTGTAGAAGCAGAATATGGAGACAATTCATTGCTCTGCCAAACTAGTATGGCAGTCATCTCTACTAGTTTAATCTAGTAAACTTCAACTATGTTTGTTACTGTGAAGACAGAGTGAAAGAACAACTACGAATTTGTATGATAAATGCTAAATCCTAAATGTCACTTCTCACAATGAAGTCCCATTCTTTCTAACAGTGGAGAAAATGATCATCAGCTACTGTCTGAGAGTCAATACCTTCAATTTGAGTATTATATTAGCCCCCTAGAAGCAAATGTTGCGACTTCTGGAATCACTCTTACACACCTTAAACTCTCCGATCTCTTCAGATCCCTGGATTTCGAGTTAATGTTTTGCCACAGGGAGGGTAGTGAGATCAGGGAAGGGTACAACCTGGACTTGTGACAGCAGCTAGCCTTCTCCAAAAAGACTTTAAGTGTATGTTTCATACATCTTTTAAAAGTGGAAAAAAGCATAAGTCTAATTTCTTCTGTAGATCAAGTGTTACTATAGAAATCTGAAAAACCAATCTCTATTAGTAGAGGAGAACTCAGAGAAATCCATTTACAGATCTTATGCAAGGTCTCACGTTCCATTTTGTCTATAAGATGTCTTTTGCTTGGTTAAGTAATGCTTCTAGTACTGTAGAGTCTACTTAAGAACAGGATTCAAAAGAAAGAATTTTCATGCAGGGCTGTGGCTCATCTCAGAGGCAACAGATGAGGTTGGAAGTTCTTTCACATGGTCATAGTTGAGATGTCAGACTCTGGGATAAGAAGAAGATGCTACCAACAATGGAGGTTGTTTCGGGGTAGTTTGGCTTTGAGTTTTTTGCTTAAGGGAGATAGAGGGGCAGTTCAGGTGAGCCCCTGGGACAGTTTGCATCATTCAACTTCTAAGAGATGTCTTGTCTTGTACCGGAACTCACATGAGGAACATACTATGAAACTCCACCTTGGTGAAGAATAAATTTTATACAGAAATCTCTTAAAAGAACTTATGTTTCCTTTTTTACATGTCTCAAACTTCATTCTGCTGTTTTAAATAATGAAATCCAGCTGAATCAAGCTTTAAAAAGGTCTGAATTTGAAGTAGAAAAGTTAACACTAAAAAGTCTTAAGACCTCTTACCTTAACATGTAGCCTGGACAGGACTTGTGGGTTAAGCTCCCAACTCAGCTTCTAGAAGCTCATTACAAGTGAATGTTTTTAAACTTAGTATCTTAGTTTATACTGAAAACTTATCCTAAGGCTGTCCTAGTTCCTTCTTGGTTCCTATCCCACAGCTGGTCTTGCAAGAGGGAGGCAGGACAAACTTCCACATAGGTAGTATCTTGTATTGAAAAAATGCAAAGCTTTATCCTCACATTGAACAATTTAACGCATAGGTGCTAACTGCATCTTTAATACACTCAATATCTCAAGTCACTTCTGCTGTCAGTATCCTATGACAAGTATGTCCATATACTTAAAGTATTAGAACAAATTCTAAATTAGTACCTAAATATTATTCAAGAAGATACTGAGCAGATTGTCAGCTTTTAGATGACACACCACCAACCTCTCAGACTACAAAATAACCTAAGGAAACTGATTTCTTGCTGTTAACTTGCTCTTGGGGTAGCAACAATCCCACAATAGTGCTCCTGTGGCTGGGCTGCTATGAAATGTTACCCACTTGAAGTATTTCACTGCAAAGAACCCGGTGGGTTTAAAACCTGCCTACTGCATGACAGCTATTATTTATATGCATTAGGGAGCAGGATTAAGACGCTTTCTGCAGTCTGAACTCTGATACGGTTGGATTATGTGGTCAAACTGGGAAATGATTTTCCGGCGGAGGGGAAGGATACAGAAGATAGCCCTGCACCCCAAACAACCCAGCTCTCGGGGACGGGTACCAGCCCTATCAGGCTGAGGGAGGGGAGGGAGAGCAGCGGGAGCTGCCGTCCGGGTCAGCCCTGTCCCGGGAGCGGAGCCGTCCACGCCACCCAGTGACTCGTAGCCAGGCCTCGCTCCCGCACCCCGCCAGCGAACCCGCTCCCAAAGCGCCAGGCCTTGTCCCTCGCGTCGGCCCGGCCC
>NW_010391678.1:91982-98649 GCF_000710305.1 Buceros rhinoceros silvestris | reverse complement strand
TCTGTTTCTTAAGCCCTTTGTGAAAAGGTTAGAACAACTGGAGATAGAAACTCAAATAAAATCTGCTGTTTCAGGCCTTTCTGCAAACATGTCCCCCTCAACCTGAGTGATTTGAATCAGCAATTTCCCACAGAGGTTTACGTCTCAAGGTTTTGTTGGGATAGTATTAATTTTGAGGAACATAACAAAGGAGTAAGCAGCCCTTAGTTGGCTTTATGGACCTCTGAGCTCAGGAATGGATAATTGTCCAGCACCTACAAAAACCCCCAAAATCTTCCTGTGTGAGAGAGCTGCAATATGTATGTCCCTAAAACCAGGGAGCTCGGCGGTTGGGAAGGCAAAAGGTGGGTGTTCCAGGGAGTGGTTTTCAGACTATGGGATCCAGGGGTCTTGGCTCTCTGCTGTGGGATAGAGCTGGACTGAACACGTAGCTGTGTTCAAGGTCAGTGCGATGGCATTGCTGCACCGCTTCCCAGTATGGAAGGCTTAGGTTGCTCAGTGGTCCTTGTACCATTACAGCCCTCTTGCTGTAAGTCATCTGAGCTACATGTGAACCGCTTTTGGGGTATGTGAAGCTCAGAAGTGCTGCAGTTTATCTGCTTATGCTCCAGCATGTGTGCTGCTGTGTGCAGTAGGTGCTTTATTTTCAAAGCTGTGTAGAAGATAGGCCCCTTCAGGTCACTTTCTGACCATAGCTTGGATGGTAGCTAACTAAATACCGGGTGTTAGGGCTGAAGCAGGGATCCCTTCCTAAGGCTGCCCATGCTGGCCATCCTCACCAGGGCAGCACCAGAAGAGCTACTGCAGCCTCTGGAGAAGAGTGGGTATGTTGCCAACTTCTTGCGCATTGTACCTGCAACACATTGGTCCCTGTGCCATGTTCTTCAAAGAGCTTTCAAGCATCATTTTAGCTTGTCAAAGGCCAGGTAGCAAATGGGCAATGAAACCACTTTCAAATGACAATTTGTTTTATGATATTTCCTCAGTGTTTTGATTGCTTTAGTTAAAATAATTTTCAGAGTGCAGTAGCTGGAGTGCTGGCTCTCTGTCTTTAGGCAAAGGATCTTTAATATGACCCGTCCCTCCTGTGGTATGTTTAGGAGTCTGGGAATTACAGTTGACCTAAAGATTTCTTCTCTGCAGACTAATGCTCTCATTGTCCTGGGCATAGATAAAGGTTTGGCACTGCAGGGGTTAAATAGCTTGAGAAGGGGGGAGGATTCTTCAGCCAAACCCAAACTGATTGCACCTGGTTTGCTCAACCCGTGTGGAAATGACACCATGGTCTTCCCACCCCCACCCCAGCAAATGCCACAGGGGCTGCCAAGGTATACGTGCAGGTAGGGCTGCGCGAGCAGGTGTGGGGCCTGCAGCGGTAGCAGGGTAGGAGGCTCCTCGCCCTGGCCAAGGAGCAGCTGCACCAGTCACACACACAGAGGAGCCGTGTAAGCTGTAATCTCCATAAGCCACTGAAGTGAAGGGAGCCAAAGTAGAAAGTGACCTTCATTAAAATTTGGAGCCTCCTGTTAAACATTCCTGTTGGTTACTGACAAAGCATAGTAGGGTCTGTTCCTCTTGAGCAGGAAAAGTGCAAATTTTGGTAAGCATGGGTCAGGCAGCCTGCTCAGCCCGTGGGTAGCTCTGACCCCCTCTGTCATTGTGCAGTGCATGTGGCTGCGGGTTCCCAGCCAGGCTGGCCTATGGCGAGAGCCACTCCTGTCTTCACTCAGCTGTCCTCTGGGACAGTGCTGGCTGAATGCGTAGAGGAGTTGGAAGTGAGGAGGTTGCTCACGTGTGTGAGTGTTGCATTGCTGTCCTTAGGGAGGTACTAAAGGGTTTGGCACCATAGACTTGGGTCTCGGAATTTATTTTTTGAGAATTTAGAGGAATGTAGAGTCTCAGGGAAATGCTAAGGAGGAAAGGAATTGCTTATAAGAAACTAATCTAGAAGCGTGTTCTGGAAAACTATGCTTCTTTTAGTGTGGGTGCCTCACGCAGGTCTGAAAATGATCACTATCGTGCAGCAGAGAGGATGAAATTGCTCACATTTATTGTCTCTTCCCCCACCCTGACCCCCAGCAGAGTTAGTCCTTCCTTGTCCAGCCCATGCACAGAAAGATGGTTGTCACTGGGTCACGCTGCTCTGCAGTAGCCCATGCTTTTTTGTCTGTCAACCAAGATTTCTTGCTTCTATGTCTACCATTAAGACTTAGCATAAATCTGTGGGTGTAAACGATGCCATTCTGCTGATCTCAGTAGAGTCCTACCCAGCTCCAGTGCAGGGAGTTTGGCCCAGAGCTCTTGACGGCTGACCTGCATATGGGTTTTCTTTGGCTTTGTAGAAAGGCTCTGAGGTGAGTGGTAAGGGCTGAGAAGATTCCACGTTGTGGCCCAGCTGGCGTGTGCAGCCACAAATAATAATTAATTGGCTCTTTAAGAAGTCTTACAAACTCTTTTTTTTTTTTTTCTGTCTGTCTTAAGCTCCTTTTAATTAACTTCAGTCATGTCCCAACACATCATCTTGGCTGAATCACAGACCTCACTGTGCCAGTTTTTTGCATTCCTGAAATACACAGGCCGCCAGTGCTGCGAATGCAGCTCGGAGGCAGCGGCTCAGAGGAAGTCAGCCTGCTCTCCTGGAACGCAGAAATTTTCAGGAACTGTTGTGACATTCGGAGGCTGAGCAGACCAGCCTCTGCTTCAAACTCCCGTGCTGCCCAGTTCCCAGCAGTGCAGCTGGCTTGCACTTTACCCACTGACTCAAGGAGCTGCAGCTGTAGACGGCACCCGTGTATGAGCATCTTTGTTTCTTTAGCAAGCACCTTTATTCGGGTTACAGTGCTTGGGGCATACAGCCTTTTTTCCCCCCATTCAAGAGCTTGTTTCTTTGTCGCACTTCTCATTGCAAAGGGTCAGCTTTCAAGATTGCAGGGCATGTTAACAACATACTCAGGCATACTTAGTCACCAAACAGTCTGTGTGGCAACAGAACAAACTTCTGGGTCTCTTCACAAAAAAGTTTCAAGTCTGGTCTAAGGAGCATTTCCTTCTTTAGGGAAATTTAGAGTTCAGGAGAGTCTCTATTGCATTATAATCTGGCTGTACTTTCACCAGTGCTGGTGGAAGTAATACCAGTGTTTCCAGTGACTCAAAGCTGTATCAACACTTGTCCCTTGGTCTATGTGCTTTGAGCTGGAGACTTCTGCGTTTGGTAACTCAGAATCAATTTTAACACCTCATTTAACGGTATCTTTCAGTATTTACTGAAAAGAAGGGAGGTCTTATTGTAATCTCTTGGTTCTTGCTTAGAGAGCGCAGTTTTCACAATGGAGTTGTCAACTGGGGAGGGGGGAGGAAGTAAATATTCAATGGTTAAAAGCTGAAGCTGGGTGAGATAGATGGTGAGGATCTTCATCCGTTTGAATAATGTACCACTGACTTCTTCATTCCTAAGCATCTTTAAAACCAAGTTTGGAAGTAGTCTCCAAAAGAAATGAGCATATTTTTTAAAAAATTAATTTATTAAGGATGCTTCTGTGCTCCAGGCTAAGGAATAAAGGATTGTAATTTACCTTCTGCCCTTAATGAGACAGGAAACAAGGCATCATGATAGCAGCTTCAGGTGGTGTGCCTCAGGCTGCAGGTGAGGAGCCATCAGTTGCCCAGAAAACTCTTTTTCAGCAGTACTTGTGTTTCCGTAGCAGCTCCAGGAATGACTGCTCAGAGATTGTTGCTGTGAATCAGATAGTGGTGGCATGTTGGGTTGTTATGGTGCTGAATTTTGAATAGGTGTAAGGAAAACACAGATGATAGCTGAGAAAAAGGAAAAAGTGCCTCAGCCTTTTGGGAAAAGGATAGGAAAACCAGGAAGGGTAGTTACAAGCAAGCATGATGTTGAAGCATGGGAGCAAGGCCTGGATTGCTGGGAGCTGTACAGAAGCACTAAAGACACAGGCACATTGGAAACAGATAAGAAGCAGGAGCAGCATTCGATATTGAGCAAGAAAGTAAACCAAAACTACCACTGATGACTGAAGAATGCCTCCTCATTCACATGGAACTCAAGCTAATTCCTTCTGCATCTGGTATATGACGTTTTGCTGTGTGTACAGATTCTGACCTAGCTGCACCAGCCTCTAATGGGATATAGAAGTTGCTAATGTTGGGGAGAAATCTTGTTAGAAATCAAATAGCAAATTATACTGACAGTGAAAAGGAGAGAGAACTGCATGAACTGTTACGGGGGAACACTCAACTCTGTTGCCTGTTCAATAATTAGGTTTCTGCTGAGACTCAAAGAATTTGGGTCTTTCCAGTTCCAGCCTTAAGGAAAGACCAAACATGCTACAGTGGGTAAGTTAAGGAATTTATTTCCTCTGACATATTTACTTGACTTTAAGGAGCCTGTTAATCACTGCTTCCCTGCGTCCCAGGGAGAACGCTGCCGTGGATCTGGATGCTATCAGAACTGAGGCAATGTTCACTTCAGCGGCACAGAAAACTGCAACGTAGAATGGGTTGGACCCCAGAAGAGGTGCATTTCAGAAGGCTGGCATTCCAAAAGTGCATGGCTGTAATAAGAGGGATAAAGAAAAAACCTGTCATGGATGTTATGATGATGTTTTTCCTGAAATTCTTCCTCCCATGAATAGTAAACACGGGTGTCTAAAGCATTTACTGGGCACCTGTCCCGGAAGAAGTGGTTGAACAGCAAAATTAAAGCATTCTGTCAGAGTGAGAGGGCCAGACTTGGCCTTGAGCCACTGACAGCCTGTTTAATTCCCTGAGTGAGGTGCAGGAGCAAAAAGGGAAAACTAAGTCACTGGTGGTAAGAAATGATGAAAACAACTATCAGGACCGGCTCAGAAAGATCTGTTGGTAGGCAGTGTGTCTTTTCTCTGAGTAGGGGCAGGGCTGTGGGAGATCACCGAGGAGTGTGCCTAAACAAATCATACAGTGATGTAATATTTTCAGCTTTGAATTTCTTTCAGCTGTCCACTTCACCTAGGAAAACTATGAATCTACAAATGTTGGTAGTAAGACTATTTGTCCTGATGATCTGGAATCATGCCTGTGTTTATTAGCAAAAACTCATGCATGTTTGTAGCAGCTGTTACATTCATTACCTGTCACTGCTTTTTCTAAGTGACATTGCTTTTTGTGAGTGAGGGAGTTCATATAGCTGTCTCGCAGCAGGTGAAAACTGCACACCTCTCACTGATGTAAGGAGAGAAATAGGTCATTGTACGGTAACTTGGAATTACATAATGTGAAAAGTAACTAGTTGTAGGGAGAAACGAAATCAGCTCAGATAGCAGTACTCAAAACTGTGGTCTGCTGACTAGCCACTGGTTGCCTTCGGAGAGCAGACAGGGCAGCTACAGGCTTGCTGACCTCTTCCAGTATGCCTCTTCCATAAAGCAGCTGTTAGCTTTGCTCCCCGGTGTTCCGCAGGGCTGTAGCTCCCCTAGGGATTCCCCAGCACTGTGTGTCCTTGCTGTGACGCACAGTACAGAAAAGACTTGGAAGCTCTGCTTTCCAGTGTGGCTCTGTCTGCTTCCACCTCAGAAGGGTTCCTCACATGTTCTGTATGGTTGTGCACCAGGCGTTTTCAGGCTATGTTTCCAGTTCCAACAGACTTCAAAAGAAGAAGATACTCCCATTAATGTTTTGCATGATAACGAGTTAGGCAAGCATCAGTTTTGGATGCAGCTGATGGAAGACTGGGTTTCTGCCAGTGCCAAGTGGGCGTCTTGGTTCAGACTATCAAATGGTGTCTGTTGTATTAAAGGCATTGTTGGATTTCCTGCTTGGAAAGTGATTCATGTGCAAGACAGACAGAGTTTTCTATTTTGGTATTAAAAGCAGTCCTGGCACCCGGTGCAAACTGTTTGCTTTAAAAGCTTTATTTTAAGTACAGTTTTGGAACACGCTTGGGAATGTCAGATCAACAGTAACAGAGAAGCAGACTGGAGCATCATTTCCGTAACTCCTGTGTCCTTTTGGAATACCTTAACCTGCTTTGCTTTTTGCAAGCTGCCTTCTGGCTTGTGCGAGATTTATTCACGAGTTGTCTTGTGCTGAATTGGACAGTAGCTGAAAGACAGGTAGGAACCAAGAGCACAAAAGAACATAATGCACAGCAACACTGAAAGTCCTTTTAGTATCGTTTAACCCTTTCTTGTGAGCTATCACTGGTGGAAGGAGAACATATTCCATGTCAACAGAAACAGCCTACGTTCGTATCTTGAAGGACACTCTCCAGTCTACTGCAAAGCCAGTGGACATGCTGACATGCAGTGCCATTAATTTCCACCTAGCAGAAAGGTTCTTTAGAGTGCCAAGCGAGACGCTAGAATACAAAACACTTCATTCATCAAACCAAAACTCTGCGTTTTTGGTTTTAGAAGTAACTTTTGTACATTTATGACTTTTTCCACATTAAACATCATTTATGGTTTGGAAATTGTTCAGGCAAGAGGCATGTGGTTTCTGCTCCTGAATATTAGCAGCAGTTTTGCTAGGTTCAGTCTCTATTTTATGTTGACATTTTGTTGGCTTTTCATTTATCTTTTGGGTGGACGTCTTTGCAGCAAGCTGCCTCCAGGAGAACCCATAACCTGCTTTATAAATGAAGACTTAAGTGATCTGCTTAAGATGAGGAATA
>NW_010391678.1:77246-91892 GCF_000710305.1 Buceros rhinoceros silvestris | reverse complement strand
TGACGTTGGTGTAGGGAATCTGGGTTCAAAGCCAGACTTCTGAAAAGCACCTGGTGAAGAAATACCTTTTCTGGGATGTTCCCTCATCAGAGAAATTGCTGAAACAAATTGAGAAATAGGAATTTCCCACCCGGACTTTGAGGCATGAGTTAATAGGTTTTTCCACAGGCAACACGAGAAGTTATGGAGTAGCTGTTGACTTTTGAGTTAATGCTCTTTGAGCTGAATAAATGATAAAGAGTTGTTGCAAGATCTTGGTTTATGATCCAGGAAATCCATTTTACAAATTTTACTGAGATTTCCAGGGTCTCCTTTTGCAGGCCTTTCTATGCGTAAGTGCCACATTTCAAGTGACAGTGATGGAGTTACGTAAATATGTTCTCTGTGTGTATTGAAGCAGAGGAGACTCTGTGGGTTGGATGCACTTCTGTTCCTGCAGTCTTTTGGATTCTACTGCTAATTCTTTCTTTAGCTGACCAGAAGGACAGGATTTAGAGATGAGCACCAGTTTCTGCCGTTGAGTATTCAGTGCTCTGTCCAAGAAGAGCGATGTTTCTTATCCCTGTCTAAACACTCTGCGGGGGCCCAGTTCTGCTCCATGCTGAGTCCAGTTACTCACAACAATTAAATGCTGTGGTGCGTCTGAATGCAGTGGCAGGTATTGCAGAGCACAAACTTTGAGAGGTGCTAAAAACTCTCATTCAATGCCTTTGTGATTCTGGAGTTTGTAAAAATGTAAAAATTGTCCTGCTGGGCTGTACGAGTAGGTTGGTTCTGTCAGCCAAGGGTTTTATCTCTGGCAGTGGTAGCAGGAGATAATGATGTTTAGCGGCAGCCTTCAAGCCTGGCCACTGTCTGGGCTACCTTCACCTTAGACTCCCCATATGCGGACTCATGTCTGTTCTGAGAGTGCCTGTTGTCCTCTCCCCAGAGTACCTGCTCTGGAGCTCTGTGCTTCACCTTGTCCCCAAGAATGAGACCCCTTTTTCGTGAGGAAACCAGTGCCATTGCATGGGATTTGTCCTGCAAAACTAGCAGTGCAGAGGGAATCCCTGCCGTCTTTCTTGAGGTATGCTACCAAGAAACATAGCGCTGAGCAGAGGTCTGATTTTATCCTTGCTCCTGCCTGAATAAGAAATGAATAAAGACATGTCCAGTGATGTGTTAGGGGATTTTCTTTCCCTCTTTGGCCTTTGCTCTACAGCCCAGCCACTTTTGGTGCTGGATGCCTCTCTCTTCTCTGGTGCAGTAAGACTGAAGTTTGCCGTAGTTTCCTCTAGCAATAGCCCATGTAAAGTTCTCTGGAGCGCAGCAAATGATGCCTAGTGACTCTGGATAGAGTCACTAGATAGAAACCTGCTTGGAGGGCAAGGATGTGGCAGCTATAATTTTACATTTGTTTCATCTTCAATGTTTGACTGGAGTATTCTATTACCTGACCATATCTGTCTGTCTGTGTTGGGTGAAGAGCAGCGCTAAATTTCAAGGAGAGAAAACAAATTTTTTGTTTTGTTTTCCTCGCTTACCTGAATTTTTGGTGTGTACCTACTTTTTATTCCAGCTGCTTTTGCAAGTCTAATATGTTTCTATTTTTAAACCCAGTTTCTCCTTCCTGGTGCCCTGAGCTATGGGCTTGGAGTGTTTCTCTCTGGTCTCCCACAGCAGAACAGCTTGTAACAGTGGGGTTTCATTCCCGTCCTCCCCAGGTCAGGATCACAAGCCTGCAGGTGGTGCAAGCTCTCCTAGCTCACTCTGCAGTTTGATTCGTGATGGTTTCCCAATAATGGAAAGAGATGATGAAAGCAAAAAGAGACTCACAGATGGGGAAAGATATCTCAGGGTTGCCAGGGCAGCTGTTTGAGATCTCTGAATCAGATGGAGACAGAACTCCACCACCCTCAGCTTCCCCACCCTCAAACAAGCCATCTCCCATGTGCAAAGCAAAACCAGCCCCACCCCAGCTGTGCCACTTTAGCTAATGGCCTAGTTAATAAATGGCGACTTCCAAGAGTAATCTTGTCAAAGCCTTCGTGACATCCCCATTGATAATATTAACCACAAAGTGCTTCCCTGCTCATCTGATTAATACCAGAAGAATTCTACTTGATTAAATCATTACTGAGGGGAAATGTAGGAAAGACAAATATTCCAGGGAAAAATCAGGCTTTAGACAAGGGGGAAGGTTGTGAGTGTCCGTGGTTTGTAAGGTCTCTCACCTAGTAGACAGGGAAAGGCTGTGATTGTCTTCTGCTCTCTGACAACACTTGCAAGAGTATGCGTGTCCCAGCCTTTCTTCTTTGCCTGTAACTCATTTATATCACGTTGTTATGAACAGCTGTTAGCCAAGTGAGCGCATACATCTTCGAAGAGTTGGAGGCTTTGAATGTAAAGTCCCAAGGGCAGAGGCCCATGTAATTGTTTCCTTGAAGAGTCTGGCAAGGTCAAATTAGAGCAGTTTGGGATCTTGGCACACCACTGAGAGCAGAGGGAGGAGCAGAGTTTCCCTCTCTATCTCCACCATACCATACCCCTTCCCTGGAAAAGCTGGGAATAGTAATTTGGAGGCTGGGTAAGAAATGCAGTATTTTGGGGGAGATACTGGGCTGCTGCTCTCTTATCCTCCTTCTGCATTTTCCAGAACTGTGGTTCTCAGTCATGCTGTTATGCTTGGATATGCTGTGTCACTTACAGCAGCTATTCATGCTTCTCAGGCTGCCTGCAGAATTAGGTGGGCATAACAAGATTCGTTACACATGGGTTTTTAAGTATTTATCATCCTGCAGGCTTCTAGACATGATGGTGGAGGCCTTCTAATGAATGTCAGGAGTGTGATACAGAAGATGAATAGAGCAGTTCTTCATCCCTGTCTTCTAATGCTGGCTTTGATACCTACAGTGCCTGCATCCTTGTTTCTTCAGCACTGTGAAGCAGAACAAGGTTTGGTCATGTAGATATGATCAGAACACGAGCAAATGCTTGGGGTTGTGTGAGCCATTGTTAGCTCTGCGTGTCACCCTGGTAGCTCCCCAGAACTGGAATCTGCTTTACTGGCCAGAACAAGTGTTAATGGGAAACAGTTGTGTGGAGGAGAGAAAAAATCAAGGGTTTGGAGTTGGCTATGCTTAGCTGTGTGCAAATACTTGATGGGAGGGAGTAAAGAGGACGGAGCCAGGCTCTTAGTGATTTCTGCCGTAAGGGTGTTTGAACATAGGAACGGGCTGCCCAGAGAGGCTGTGGAGTCTTCGTCCTCAAAGATAATTCAAAATCCAACTGGACATGTCTTTGGAAACTTGCTACAGTTCACCCTGCCTTTGAGCCAAGTGGGTTTGACTAGATCATCTCCAGAGGTGCCTCCAACCTCAGCAATTCTGATTCTGTAATTATGCTTGCAAAATACCTGTTAGAGGGTAGTTGTGATAAGCTGGTTTGGAAGGTGAAAATAACATCAGAAGTTCTCATAGATCCCTGGAAAAACCCCAGTTAAAAATAGTTCTCCATATTTTAAGTTTTGGGGTTTTTTTCCAAGCTGTGCTGGCACATAGCCTACAGACTAATAGATGATCATAACTGGACACAGGGGTGAACTGTGGTACTGCAGAAAAGCCAGTGGAAAGAAGAAATTTTTAAGCTGGCTCAATTACTGGAGAAAATCTGACATGTAGCTACACTTCAGTCCCTGCCCCCAAAGCGTGGGACAATGCCATTCTCTTCTAAGACAGCAAGCCTGGCATTTGCCTTAAGATATGAGAAGAGGATCTAAGAGGTCTGGAAGAGGAGAGCTGGGAGAGCCTGAGACTCAAATAAGAAGAATGATGGAGAAATGTGGAAACAGCCCTTTTCTGCTTCATGACAAGTAATACAAGGAGAATAGGTATAACTTGTTCTCCATATCCTGGGCATGTAGGTCAAAACATCAAGGTTTTTAACTGTAGCAAGATATTAGGAAAAAAAATCTTTATAGCAGCAAAGCTAATGAAGCTTTTTTTTTTTTTTTTACTAAAGTGTAAAGGTGGCTGTGGTATCTATGAAGTAAGTATTTAAAACACAGTATAAAAATTTCACTCAAGGATGGCAGACTGAACTGGCCTGCCTTGGAGCAAGCAGAGGGATGGACCAGAAGGTCACTTTCTGTCCTCAGTTTCTGTGACTTACTGATCAGAGGGAGTTAATATGCAGCTGAGAGCTTGCCTGTAGGAAGAGGCTCCTCTTACTTTCCCTCACTTACATGCTAACTCACAGGGGAAAGCAAGCAGCAGAGATCCATTTTACCCAGTGGTATTCTTACTTTGGACCTTCTCAGAATACGTTCACAGTCATGGGTCCAGTTCCCCTTTGCAGGAACTGATGCCCAAATTACTCTGCATTATGACCCACTAAACAAGCCGTGGTTGCCTCTCCCACTTCAGGCAGATGGTTTTTCAATACCAGAATCGGCTTTTTTGTTGGGCTGAATGCTGGTTGTTCTCCTTCGCAGTCAAAAGCCTTCGTAGAAGACCTGTGCGCTGAGCCGTTTAGAGACTAGCAATCGTATCACTTGCTGCCAGTGTCAGTGTGTGTAAAACTGTCATTGTACACTATGGTAGCGTGGTTGCCTCTCCCACTTCAGGCAGATGGTTTTTCAATACCAGAATCGGCTTTTTTGTTGGGCTGAATGCTGGTTGTTCTCCTTCGCAGTCAAAAGCCTTCGTAGAAGACCTGTGCGCTGAGCCGTTTAGAGACTAGCAATCGTATCACTTGCTGCCAGTGTCAGTGTGTGTAAAACTGTCATTGTACACTATGGTAGCTCCTAACGTGGAGCAATTCTGTAGGAGCTGGAGTGTGGTGGAAAGGCAGACCATCTGCCTGAAGTGGGAGAGGCAACCACGGCTTGTTAAGTGATCTTGAGGGAGGAGGGGAAATAAATTGACAGAAAATGACCAACGGTCATGATGCAGAGTAATTAGGGTATCAGTTCCTGTGCAAGAAACGTCACTAATCCAGTGAAGGACTTTCAGTCCTGATCTGACACATCCACAGGGAATTCCCCGCTAAATATGTCTTATTCCTCTCCTATTTGCACCCTCCCACGCCCCGTCCCAGACCACAGATAACACTTAAAGGCGTGCTCTGAGTAAGCATGAGGGACTGGATCCTGCTGGTAAAGCAGGCAGCTGGGGAGGTGAAATTGCTTGCTTTGAAATGTCTTCTCCAGAACCTTCCTGGCTTCAAAATCAGCATTGGGAATTCACTGGCAGCTCAGCAGGGATTTTCAGGCTTTCACTGGCTTCTATGTGGGGAAACCAAAGTCCCTGAGGAATAGAAGTGTCCAAGTCCCTCTGAGGCTCCAGGTCATAGTAGCTTTTCATATCCTATTTGTCCCGTCAGTGGAAGACACTGGCCTCAGCTGTTTTCTGCTTTTGCAGCCTGTGCTTTAGAGGGGGCTCCTGAAGTGTGGGTTAGTGCCATGCTGCCCTGAAGAGTCAGAACCCAGTAACGTGCTGAGAGAGCAGGCTCTCCAGTTTTGGCATTTCTTTATATTCCAGCCCACAACCATTCCCTTTCTGGGAAACCTAACCACTTTGTCTCCCGTATTCCCTCTCTCTCAGCTCCTTGGACACGTCTACTGCCATGAGATGTCTCAGCCAAAGGATTTTGAGCCAAGATATGAGGGAAATAGCTTAACCAGATGTGTGCCCATGCCTGCGACACTGAACTTTGAGATGCTCGTATTTGAAAAGCTTACCATTTCCCCGTCTCTCAGCAGCAAGGTGAGTAATGGGTGGGACAGCAGCATATCCAGAAAAACACCTCTTTTTCAAGGAGAAGGCGAGGAGGTTATAATTCCACTGTAAAAATTTGCTCCAGGCTGAAAACTTGGCAAACAAAAGCTTAACTTAGGAGTGATTTAAAAGGAAACAACAAAAAAGGCATAAAATAAATCAGGGCAGTCTTTTTGGGTGGAGATGAGGGTCCAGAACTTAAGGATCATTCTTCAGTGCGGGAGGAGAAGGAACAGCTCAAGACGGAGTTGCATTTGGCTCTTAGCCCTACTATAACTAAGCCTTTCAAAGCCAGGAGAATAAACTGAGTATACGTCCAGTTCCTGGCCTCTCCCTTCACGTGTGTGTCAAAGGGAAACAAGGCCCCATGCACTCTTCAGAGCAGAGCAGATGCAGATATGGTGCCATTAGCTGAATCCCTCCTATTGGCACTTTCTAAATAGGGATTTCCCTGTACCTTAGGTTGTAAAAGCACGCAAAGTCACTGAGGCTTAGCTTGCCTAAGAGACAAGGAGAGGCGTGTTTCTTTCAGCATTATGGATCTCCTCACCTCTCCCTCTCCCCACATCTGCTGCCTGAGGTCTGTGCCCTGCTTCCACCTTCAGTATTGCACAGCGCCACTCCTGAACAAGCTGAAGAGTTGAACAAGAGGATGACTGCTCCTCACAGCCTTTACACAGGCTGACTCCTCCACAGTCCCAGGCTCACAAACCTCAGGAAGGGGAAGGAGAGCTGGCTGGATGCATAGCAGCAAAGACCAGGAACACAGAACATGCCTCTAGAGGGAAGGCTTTTCCAAACCGTTACCTAATGTGCACATCACACATGGTTGGCAGCACAGTTGGCACAGGCCTTGTGAAACAAAGTCAAGGCCCCGTCACTTACTGTGTCTTGTCATCTCCAGACCCCTGGGCCCCTGAAGCCTGTGTGCCCAGACATAATTACATCCCTTTGTAATGCTGTCACTGTGTGATTTTCCTGATGGCCTAGAGCCTCCACGTGTCAAATCTGGGAGGAAAGTGCAATGCTGGCATTTGAGACAAACCCCTCAGCCTACTGAATTACCTATCCGATTGGATAGGCAGAAAAGGATTTCACAGTGAGAGTGAGTTAAGCACTGGAACAGGTAGCCCAGCAAGTGTATGAAAGCTCCATCTTTGGAGGTTTTCAGAACTCAATTGGATAAGGCCTAGAGCAACCTGAGATAGCTTTGCTAACTCTCCTTACTGCTGTGCACACTTCTAAAGCAGCCATCCCCTCAGCTGCCAGATGGAGTGCTTTGGCTGTACCAGGGAACAAAAGACTAAATGAATGATCAAAGGCTTGTAGATGTAAAGGACTCTTTTGGAAATTTTCTCTCCCACTGCATGGTTAGTACATGTTCAGTCCCATCAGCTTAAGTGACTTGGGCAGTCATGCTTTAGGTGGGATGTTACCTAATTCTGCTCAGAACAGGCCTCCTTTGGAGGCAGCACAGATTAAACTTCTCTGGCTTTTGTAACAGGCTTCATAGTTTGCTTGCACATATATTTGTATGTGTTTACAGATCCTCACGGATCTGTAAACTTCACGGCTCTCTGAAGAACTTACTGCTCCACAGGAACAGATAGTGCCAGGCTTTCCTTCATATAAAATAAATGCACTTTAATTCTAGCATTTCTCCAGGCTTAATAAGGCAGATAGAACCAGCCAACAGAGAAACTTTTGAGGCTAGGATTATTTGTTAAGAAGGCTTGGGGAAGCTTTGCTTTGTGCTTCTGGCACTGTTGTCTTGCAATATTAAGAGATCTCTTACCTATACTGGTATACTGCATAATTTGAGATCAGGTTGTGAAAGCATCACTTTTCTGAGTATCTCAGCAGAGTCAACTCTATTGAGACGTCAAGGAAGGCTGTTCAAGAGATCTTGTTAAAGGGAAACAAGTCTTGTCTTTTAGTCTGTTCTTATGTTTCAGTGTTGACGCTTTTGCGTATTGTCATTTCTAGGGAAGACTGAAGCCACTGGCACAGAATCCAGCCTATCTTCTAGCTCCCCAAGTGCAACAAAAGCTTTTACAGACTGATCTTCTACAGCTCCTCTCATACACCTGGAAATTCCAAGCAACTCTAGGAAAGCTGCTTTTCAAAAGGTATGTCATCTCTTTTTTAGACTAACAAACCTGAAAAGAAAGGAGAAAAAAAGAAATTAAAAAAATTTACCTTTGGCATCAAAGCAAAGCAAGTCTTTATTTTCTTTAAGCTTCTTTAACTGTGTGTCATGCAAAAAGAAAATGAAATTGTTAAAATGACTTAACAAATTCTGGATGAAGGTATAGCAAGGTACCGCACTAGAGATAAGGTTAAATCAGAGCCCAGCAGTAAGAACGTGGCAGTGAAAGAAGTTTAACAAGTTCATTTTATGTGCCACTGTGTCATGCTTCCCTTTGTTGTTCAAGAATGTTGCTTCGCTGGTTCCTAGGGTGTGAAAGGGCCATGCTGCTGGGAGGATGTGCCCCACAGACCATGTATGAGCCACTGCTGGGCTACCTGACGCCAACAGAAAGCATGATCCCGCTGAAAATTGTTGTTTTACTTGTATTACGGTTTTGCTATGGACCAGGAACTGGTCTGGACTTTGTGGTCAGAAGTCTTCTGTAGTACGATAGCTGGCAGAACAGTACTGTGCAGGGCAGAAGTGTAATGAGGGTAGGCAGGCACTTACTGTGCCTCTGTAGACAGTATATGTGGTGGTCAGGAGATTTGGAAGATACCCATCTTCCCTTACCCTCCCCGTAAGGAGTTCAGGAGATTAAGCTAAATGCTTTCTGAAATAATGGAGATCCCTCTCACCTTTGCTGCCTTCAAAGGAAAGAGGCAAGCCAAAATGCTCTTAGTCTGCGTTGTGTGTACACGTATAAAGCAAAGCCCAGGAACAGCCTGACAGGCCTTGTCAGGAAAGGTAGTGTGCACTGTGAGTGTGTGACGAGCCCTGGCATATAGGCACCTCACCACTGCCATCAGTGCCTTGAAGCCCAGCTAGGTCAGAGTTTACAGCAAGGACTGACGGTTTCCCTCATGCCAGTGTTTGTGCACATCCTAAACTGCTGTTGCACAATCTGGTGCGAATGCTCAGAAAAGACCCAAGACTGGAAGAGCAGGCTGCATCTGTCTGTTGGGCAGGACCGCAATGCACTGCTAGAGAGAAACACTGAGCCTGCTTGCTTTCCTTCCCCTCCTCTAGCTCCCACCTGCACCCCCAGCCCTGAAACAAAGACTCCCACTAAAAGCAAAGAAGTAGCTATAGTCGAAGATTCCCTAGTTGCTGCAACATGTCAAGTGCTGCTGCAGGCTGTGGCTTGTGTGATGACAGCGATGATTCAATTAAGTGATTTTTTTGAATCCTTCCTCTTACAGCACTAAGAGGACAGTCTTAAAGCAATTAGAATTGCCAGGAACAGATCAAGTGTAAATTTGCAAAAGAAAAGAAGGTGCAACTCTGCTTCTCTCTTCTCTTTTACTGTCTGTTCCCTCTACCTGGATGCACAGCCAGGCAGTTTGATGACAGTGCCCAGCTGGTTTTTAGCTCTGCCCTTCTGGGAAAAAAAAAGTGGTAACCCTCCTCCACCATGTGTTCTGCCCTTGGTGATCTCAAAGCCTCATCCGGAGCACATCTTTGTCAGCTCCACGACATCATCGTAACTGCGCCTTCCAACTGCTCCAGCCTAAAAGATGCTTAATAGGCCTTTGCTGTAAAGGACCACACTTCACATGTAAAAGACTCAGAAAAGCAAGGGTATGACTCCTGTAACAGCTGTAACTCAGACCCTTTTGCACACATCTTGTTTTTAGTTAATATGGATGGTGTTAACATTAATGCCTTAACCCTGGAGGAAGCTAGCAAATTTCCAGGTCGATATGACCAGGGAGCTGGCTAATTCTTAGTGTTGTGGGGAGAGAGCCAAGAAATGCAATGCCAGGGTGTTTCTGGCTGCTGGTGTTCTTAAGTGGAGCACATCTGGGTCTGCACTTCATCCTGGGCTTCCACCCACTGTCTGCCGCCCCACCATCCTCTGCTTGTGCTATGGGCTAAATGTCTTTAATGACAGGGCTACAAGTTACCATGCTGCAGCTGTATATTGTGATACTGTCAACCAAAATGCCTAGAAGGGGACAAATGGCAGCTTAGGAACCTAGCCATACAAGGCTGGTGGCTTACGAAGAGACAGTCACCTTGGTCTAGGAGTTTTGTGTGAGTAAGATGTAGCAAAAAATGTGACACCATCATCCATGTGTCTGTATTGTATTGAAACGTGGATCTAACCAGAAAAAGACTGTGGCAAGCGGGCAGGAGAGGAAAAGGGAGGGGGGATTTCAAACACCATAGCCCAGAGAATGAAAACCCTGCGTTCATGCTTGCGTCAGTAGCCTGTCTGTGTGCTGACCCCAGGCTCACCTGAGCCTTGGCAAAGCTCCCCTTTGTTCTGTGTTGGCGTTCAGAATCCAGAGTTATCCCACAGTCACTTTGTGACCCATTCCACCCAGACAGCCTGCCCATGATTGCTTCATAAAGCAAGACCCAGGAATCAAAAACAGAGCATGTTTCCTGAGCAGAGATGGAAAACAGCTGTGCTGGAAAAAAGGAGGGGTTTGCTGGCTGAGCAGTGGAAAATACAGATCAAGGCCTGGTTGTGCAATCTTCCCTGGCTGGCCTTTGGCTGCTGTAGTGGCAATGGGACCAGCTGGAGTTGGCAGGATACTGCTGCCAGGCAGTGGGGGTAGCAAGACCCTCTGGTGGCAAGGCTAGAAACCCAGAGCTTAGTTCTACACGTTTTACAGGTGCCCGGGAGGCTGATAAGTGATGTCTGGTGATGCTGCCCTCTCCACTGGCTTGTGGTCAGATCTGTCTGGCCAGTCCCAGATGGCATTTGAATGCCCAGGCCCGTTACTGTAAAGGCACACAGATCTGTAGGGCTACAGAGAAGCAGCATCTGCCCAGGTGTGGAGCTTGATTCCTGCCTGGTGCTCATAAAGTGCTCACTGTGTGACCACAGCCAGGGCATGTGGTTACGTAGTCTGGCCAGGTTCCTGCGCCTGAATCCTTAGTGCCCATCTGGGGAGTAGGTGCACACCAAACAATGAGACAATACACGCACATGTTGTGCAGGAAGGCTACCATCTGCTCTGCCACCACCGTCCTCTGAAATCAAGGGAAGGCTATGTCATGTTTTTACTAGCCTTAAGTGCTGCTTGCTTCAAGTCAGGCTTCTGTAAGAGTTCTTAATTTTTAAAATCTCTAACAAAAGTAAATGAACCAGTCGAGTCTGAATCCAGAGGCAAGGGGTGCAGGATTCTGTCTAGTTGTTTTTAAATCTAATTATTGTATACAAGAAGGAGAGGATGGACAAGAACAGAGAGGAAGAATTAGGCCTTTGCTTCAGAGCCAGATTATCCAAAAAATTACCCTCTTCTGCTGGGAGAGGCCCACACCCTCGTCTTGTGTTCTCCCATTGCTCTCTGTAACTAAGCAAGAAACTAAGGTAAGGGGCAAAATTGGTGAGAAGGCAGAAAGCAAAGGAAGTGGGCAGGACCATTAATCACCTCCTAGGCTGATACATACCAGCTACATTGGCCTCTCTCCTCAGCACCTGGAACAGCAGAAGACGGCGTGATGGATGTTTTCCACTCTGTGGTACTGCAGCTATGGATGCACTGTAATTGCAGGGAGATCATGCTTTCTTACAACTGGCTCAACTTACCGAGCTGAAACATACGGATTCAGACCTCGCTCTGCAGCAGTTCCCAATAGTGTTCATCGCTAAGACAGCACAACTGCATAGGAGAAAAAAAATCAAAACCGATTACTGCTACAGAGGCCATGAAGGGAAAGAAGGAAGATGTGGTGGGGTGACCCGTAGGAGGGAGGCAAATGCAGAACTGAGGCACGGGCAATGACCAGAGAACTTGTAGGAGGAAGCCATTTTGGTCCAAATAGCAGACTTTGGAGTATTTTTGGCCCTCTGTGCCAGGTTTTGTAATCCCTGTACCTGAGGATGAGGGTTAGGATGGGTGTTGGCTTCAGACGCTGGAAGAACAGAGTCCTCATGAAACTAACACCAAGAAGCAGTAGCGTTTCCAGAAGCATGCTGTGACCTGAGGCAGAGAGCAACGTGCAGAGATGGTTGAAAGCAGCATTACCTTTGCAGTCCAGGGGCTGGGCTCCCAACTGGAATGCACCATCCCATTATTTGCATTTTAGGTGGTTCTCTTCCTGCCATAAAGGATCCCATAGTCCTGAGTTGAGAACTGAAGACTACATATACACCACGTGGAAGAAGTGAGGGACTGACATCAGCCAGCCTCTCCTGCGGGAACTGCTTCAGCTGGATTCTCAAGGTGCAGCTTATGGGGGCTGCAGGAGGTGGCTCCCACTGCGCAAGAAAAGAACAAGACAAAAAACAGTGAGTTTTGCTAAGCAAATGCATTAGCTTTAGCTCCTACTGGTTTAAGCCAGGTCACACTAAACTTAGTATACAGCAGGCTTTGCACAAGATCATACAAAATCAATCCACTTAAACCCGGACAAATAAAAACCAGATGGACACACAAAATTAATAGTTGGTAACAGCTTCAGAATTCTTAGAGCTGTTGAAAATTTAGCATTGCTTGCAGAGAAAACCTCCTGTGCTTCAAAGTTTATTTTCAATGCAGAACAGGTTGAAGGCGTATTTCAGAAATAATTTTCAAAGTGAGGTGTTAGTCTTTCGGCTTTCACTGACCTGAAATTCTTCTTTTAAAAAACCCTGTGCTTCCCTTTTAACTTCTTCATGTGGTATCAGTCATCAGAGTTCTTGCGCAACAAACGTACGTTCTGCATCTGTATCTCCTCAGCAGTGTCCAAATAGGACCTCGAGAGTGGCTGAAACAAAATTTCATTTAAAAAAAAGAATTGTTTTGTTCCATAGAAAAGTTCCGATTTTAATGAAGTTAAATTCCCTGCAGAGCAGCAAAATCCAAACCTATCATTCAACAGTTTGACACGGTGTCTGTCTGGTTTTCAAGAGGGAAAAGGGTAATGGACAGACGCAAGTCTGGGTTTGGGAGAAAAGAAGTTCTCCCAATAAATGGGGGCAACAAAAGCAGAGGGAAGAAAGTGAATTCCCAAGCATTCCAGACATATCCGGTATCCTTTACATCCTGCACTCCGCACTTCACTCGTACATATTTCAGTGTTCCACCACAGGCAGCTGCATTTCAGTTGTGAGTTACTGTACGAAGAGTTTTGTGTAGTTGTCACAGGATATTATGGGATGAAAAGGAGCTGACCTCGGCAAAGAAAGTAAAATAGAACAAGCAATCTATTAACTGTGCTTGAAACCACTTATGCCACAGAGAAATGGGTGCCAGGAAGAAAAAACATCCAGAAGAAATTAGAAATAAAAGGGGGAAAAAAAAGGATAAGAAAAGTCACTGGTAGCTGGGAGAAGAGTACAGGCTCATTACCACATCCGAGCTGCTGAAATACAGCCTCTGGTTTTCTGTAGCTCTTCATCTGTTTTTCTGTTCATTTCTGTCCTTCTCTTTAACCTTGCTGGGTAAAACACATCTCCAAGGACAAATAAAAATGATTTTCTTACCAGTGCTGCTGACTTTGCAGCCTGTCAGAAAACTGACTGAACTTGAAGCACTTTCAGTCTGTCACTTTAAAATATAGTCAGCATTGCGTGTAAAAAAAAAAAAAAAAAAGGGGGTGGTGGTGGGAAGAAATAGATGAATTAAACGGCAGGGTTACTCTGCTGCATATCAAGACATTCCACAAAGCTCTGGAAGAAACAGCAAGGCTGTGGTGATGAGTAGTGTGACAAAAGGGAAGTGCTGCAAAATCCTTAGGCTTCGCTCTTGCATTATGGTGAAGATGCTTAATTTGTCTCCATTAAATAGGTATTTTACTGAAGGATCCTTAGATCCAAAAAGCTGGCCTGGGCCCCAGAAAACACTGTTAAGAACTCAGGCCAAGGAAGTGTTAATCATTTTTGCTAGGATCACACTTAACCCACCCAAGTTAAACTGGCTGGATCTTAACATTTGAGAGGCTGAAATCTGCAGTGGGAGATTTTGTCAATACTTAACAGTCATCCTCTCTGGAAGCATTTCCCCTTTTTTGCTGCGCTGCTGATGGATGGAGAACCCTAATTTATTTTAGGAAACTCTTCTGCCTCAGCTGCTTCTCTGCTCCTCAGAGATGTGTCCCAGGATTTACACTTATAGCCCAAACAGACCGAAGGGATTTATGGATCGGCAGGTCCATCTACCATTTACTGTCTCGACAAATACGGCTTGCGAGCAGTGGTTAGGACAAAGCAGGGGTAACTTTTCAAAAAACAGCCTCCACTTGATCAGGGTCACAACAAAAAAGGCGAAACAATGACTCCTCCATTATCCATTGCCTGCACATTTACTGTACACCAGCCTGGCCCTTGCAATTCCTCTTTTCTTACATTCTAATCAGTGTCAGATTTTGGCTTATGCGCAAAGGGTATAGGTGCAAAACCGCGATGCTGTGTGTGGCTCTTTAGGCTGCGTATGGGAAAGGGATCTGCTTTGTGAAGCAGCTGGTTTGGATCCCTGGGCAAGAATAAATGAGGGAGGAGAAACCATGGAGAGAGTCAGCTGTAGGAACAAGGCGAACTCTAGAGAAAAGGATGTAATTTTTCAATCAAGCTTTTAATGAAAAGATCATAAAATAACAGTTTCTCATCACTGTACATTAAGACTGTAAATTTCTGAATGCTGAGATCATATTATAATTTCTGTATCTTTTTATATGACACTTGAGTTGAAGCCACAACTATGTGTGGCTCTGACCTGAATTCAAGCTCTTGAAGGAAATGAACAGAACATTGCAGCAGGA
>NW_010391678.1:74044-77164 GCF_000710305.1 Buceros rhinoceros silvestris | reverse complement strand
CTCCCCCGCCTCTCCCCCTCCCCAGGAAACATCCAGGGCTCCTAGACAGACTGCTAGTTAAGGCTTAACATAAAAAAAAAAAAAGAGAGATATGCAACATCCCTTTTTCAGTTGTATTTAAACTATTAAAATAAAATGGGGAAAAATATCCAGCCAGCCAGATCAAGATCCGCTCATCAAAAAAAAGTTATCCCCAGCCAGTCAGAACTCCTGTGGAAGTCAGAGCAGCAGTTGTGCTAGGTGCTTCGATTGATAACTTGTAAATGAGACAGTTTTAAAAAAGCCCCACCCCACAGGGAAATCAAGCACTATGAAGTGTATCCCCTAACTGCCAACAAATGTAGTATGAAGTACTTTATTTTAGACCTTCCCTACTGCATCCCACAGGGTGTGCTCTGTTCAAAAAACACGGCTCCATTGACCCCTCTGTGTTCAGCTCTGGGCTTCACAATGCTTAGGAAAACTGAGGAAGGAGGGGAAAGAGGATGGTGATAGGAGGCAACTGATCAAAAAATGCATTCCTAGCACTAAACTTACGTTTCAGTATTTTTGAGTCCAGTAGATAAAACAAGGAAAACAGAATAAATAGCAATTCTGTTGTGCTATTTAGATGAACTAGGGCTGAAATGAAGAAGCCCTCCCGACTGGGCGGTCCAGCGAGGAGCCTTACAGCAGAGCTGGAACTGCTTCACGAGGGATCCCAACTCTTCCCCTTTTACAAGGAAAGCAGGAAATTTAGTAAGTCTAATGGGAAATAAATCAAAGATGAAATTTCTTACTCTGAAAAAACACAAAATATGAGGAGTGGAAGGGAGCTGAGAATCAGCTGATGCTTTGCCTGCTTGTCTCCTGTAAATCAGGACTTAAAATGTTGAAACAGCTATTGAAAAACCCCCAAATTTTCAAGAATATGGCCAGTTCTGGAGTGCAAGAGTAATCTTATGGAAAGAAAGGGGGGTTTCAGTAAATGGAGGGCTTTGCTGATGTTGATCAAATCTAGGTTTTAAGAAAAAACCTACAAAAAGGAATGCTAGAAGTCTATTTAATTATTCCAGAATCACAGCTCAGAGCTCATTTAGATTTTAAACTCTGCTTAAACAAAAGTTTATTCAAACATGTCATCTGAGTGATGAGCATTTCTGCTGTCTGGCAAGAGCCAGATGTTTACTATCTAGAGACTCTCAAGCCCTTTTAAAGTGTAGGAAGGTTTTGTCTGTTTTTTATTTGCTTTTTCCTTAACTCCAGCACAGCTGATTGGGAGGTTTCTGAATTTGGCAAACATCCAGAAATCAACAAACATCCTTTCTTGCTAATTTTTAAGGCTGTAGCAGGTCCCTAACTGCTAACTCCACCAGTGCTGAAACAAAAGGCTTTGTGAAGCACAGCTTTTCCCTGGGACTCTTAACCCCCTTATGCCACAGGGAATGTGACGCTTCAGTACAGGTTCCAAGGCCCATCACAGGACGGCACAAGGCTGGGGGGTTTGGCACAGAGCTTCCGCTAGCTACCTTAGGCTTCGACTCCCCGCTGTTGAGATCCTTATTGCTACCACAGTAAACAGTGAGGGATGAGGGGGACTTCCGTACAGGAGCTACATCCCGTCCTTCAGGCAGGACAGTAGATTTGTCTCGGTCACAAGCTGCAATCAAAGCACACAACTGTTCCTCTGATGACTTTTACCCTCTCCAGATTTTGCTAGCAGTCACCTTAGAGTTGGCTTTGTTTCACTGAGTGCGCTGGATGTTTCCCTGGTCAAGACCCATACTCCTGCTTTTCAGAACTGAAGCAACACGGTAAAATACTGCTAACCCAGACTTTGAACCTGCACTGCTTGAAAACAATGCTTTCCACACACACGAGAGAGAGGAAAAACAACAAAAACCAAAACAGTAATCTTAAAAGAGTGACACTGTAAATGGAAACATTTAAATACAGCAAAACATAAATTCCTCTTCTATGCAAAGCTACAAAAGTCCAGTCTTTGTATTGTCTTCACAGGTTATGGTTTATGGCTATGCTGAGAGTCTCTGAGATTCTTTTTTTTAATATATTTTTTTCATTTTTTTTGAAATCCTGTAGAGAAGACCCTGCGGACACATCTTTGTGTTTGCAACTTTCTGAATTACATTGCAAAACTGTGCATACAGAATCTGAGAAATAAATACATTCATTACTGCACATACATATTGATACAAAAACAACACTGTCAAATAGTGTTTGCACCATCTTTGTTAGATATTAAGACCAGGCAAAATTAATATTTTATTTTCCATCAGCCCCCCCCTCAAATGTTTGAGGCGGCTTTGGTGTAGAAGGTAAAAGCTACAAAGGGTCAAGACTATTGATGGGGAGCTTTTTTTCTGAACTTTTTTTTTTTTTTTTTTGGCTTCAGCGGTATTTTAGCAAACCATCTTCATTGGTCATCTTTAGACTGTTCAAACATGCAAATCAAGCTTAGGTTTCTACCTAGAAAGCCTTAGGAGTTTTGGTTGGGCTTTTCACGCGTTACTAAGGTCCAGAGTGAATCAATCCAGCTGTTTAATTGAAAGGTACTCAAATGGTCTGAGCAGTCCAGCTCAGGCCCCAGCACAGCTCTGACCTGGAGGAGGCAGGTGCCTGTGCCGTCACCCTCAGGCCAGACCATTAAAGCTACCCAAGTCACCGCAGGGAGACCAGCCACCTCTGCCCCAGCCCTGCCCGGCGCAGAGGGGTGGTGCAGAGTTGTGCATACTCTTCCACATCAGCAGCCACAAAGCCTCACAGAAGCTGCGTGTCAATAGTTCTTTGGTGTCTTCTGTGATCTTTGTGGCTCCTGCTAACTCCCCCAGATGTACAGAGCTGGGCTTCTGGGGGTTTTGCCAGGAATTTGCTTCCGGAGGTTTTGCAGTAAAGGACTGAAAAACAGCTCAGTCTGGCTCCCCATGACAAACGTTAAGGAGATGTGCTGGGTACAGCAGCTCCCACCATCATCTGACAACATCCTTCGCTATCTCTAGAGCTTCCTGCATCTCTCTTTACCCTCTTGGCACCCTTGGGCTCCTCTGAGGAAGAGGTAAGCTGGAATGCCTCCGCAGTAGTGCCTAGGTGTCACTCGGAGCAACACCTCTCGTGGGTTGAAGA
>NW_010391678.1:73557-74020 GCF_000710305.1 Buceros rhinoceros silvestris | reverse complement strand
CTCTCTTGACCCTCTTGGCACCCTTGGGCGCCTCTGAGGAAGAGGTAAGCTGGAATGCCTCCGCAGTAGTGCCTAGGTGTCACTCGGAGCAACACCTCTCGTGGGTTGAAGACAAAATACTATCCATGTGCCATATTTCTAATTGCCCTCCCTTTCCCCGCCCTCCCGAGCAGTGCTGGAATGCAGGCTGCGACACAGACCTCCCCTCCCAAGCTGGGGAACACTGCGTAGCCTTTAGAGACAAACCAATGGAAAAAGCAAAGATTAATTTTGACTGGCCCCTAGATCTGTTGAGGTCTGAAACTGTAAAAGTTTATGTAAACAATGAGATAAATATATTAGTACTTTTCTGAGCCAAGTGAGGTTCCATACTCATTCAAATGTGCTTTGGTTTAAAAAATAGTTTTGTGAATTTGGGTATGAGCTTCTTTATTCTTTTATACAACTTTTGCTATTTTATCTT
>NW_010391678.1:56809-73359 GCF_000710305.1 Buceros rhinoceros silvestris | reverse complement strand
AAGCATTCCCGTTAGGTTCCTTGGCTTTTTTTTTTTTTTTTCTTTTTGTTTTTTGTTTGTTTTTAAATTGTTTTATTCCTCTTGAGGCTCTTTGTGTATTAAAAAAAATTAAAATAAAATTAAAAAAACAAAAAATGCAACTCCCTCCCCCCCACCCTAAAACTTTTAAAATCTTAAATATGAAACTAGTGTTTTGCTTTCTCATTAAAATACAGAAAAATGTTTGATACAATACTATGTCGTACAAATGCAGTTGAGTGTTTAGGCCCCAAGCAGGCCTGAAACAGTCCCTGAAGTTTTGAGTATTATTAGTTATTCATTATTACTGTCACAATTTGGAAAATGTTGTTTATACTCAATCTATGGAACACAACTTTACACAGCTACTTGAAAAAAAGATCAAAATTTCCTTTTGTACAATACTCTTTGCTGTACACAGACTTTTTGTCGTATTGTTTAAGTGCTGGGGAGGGGATAAAGTTAAAAAAAAAACAAACAAATGCTCCAAAAATTTTGTAAAAAATTAGCATTGGGTCCTGAAACTTCCCCATGATTCTCAAGGCTTAGGAAACAAATGAAGAGGGGGCCTGGGGGAAAGGCTACATTAGCTACACACATGCTTGTAAAAATGGAATTAAGTGAGGGGGAGCGGGCTGTCTGCCTGCTGAGGAGCTCACTGCTTCCTCGTGCCTCGCGCTGCTCCGTGCCTTGGCTCAGCTGGTCACAGCCTGAGCTGTTGTCCCAAGGGTGGCTTCTGCACGGACACCCGCCTGCTGTCCCCATCACCGGCCGTGCGCCGGACCCATCTCGGCAAACTGCAGGGCCACAGGTGAATGGGGGAGACCTGCAACCAAAACCCGCAGCGGGGGACTGTGGCCGTGCCCTTCTCACTAAGGGAGATAAAAATTGTTGAGACAAGCTGGAGCAGACGGGTCCTTAGCCAGCCGCCAGCACGGGCAGCCTGCTCTGGCTGCAGCCTGAGCAGCGCCAGCGCCAGCGTGGGTTTCAGCTCAGCTTTAGGCTGGTGGGAGGGAAGTAAAGGCAGGGTGAAAGTGCCTGGGAACTAATCTTGCACAGCTGTCCCTGGGCCCTGCGGAGACTTGCTCTGAGAAAAAGGTAGATGGCAAGGCCTTCCCTGTCCTCCCCAAAGACTATTTTGGGGGCATTCTCTGGGGGGTTTGGCAAGGAATCAAGAACAAAAGAATTCAATACATATTCAAAATGTGGAAGTGCTAAAGACACTAAAAACCCACCTAACAGCCCCCATCCCCCCAAGAAAACAGCGCATCTTAGCACAATCGGGAAAAACAAGAAGTCCCTGCTCCCCTCTCGGGCTCCACAGCTCGCAGAGTCGGGAGCAAGCAGACAATGGCACTGGGAGAAGCACACTGGAGCGCTTGGCAGAGAGGGGTGAGCGTGTTCCCTGTAAGTGACACCAGGCCGAGGCTCAGGGCCTTTGGGTTGTCTATCGCTCAGAGCCTGGCTTCCAGTTTCCTCAGTTCGTTCAGTTGACCCAAAAACTTCTTATGGACTAGTCTACCTTAACAACAAAAAGAAACCCAAACAAAAATACCCAATAGAAAATGAAGCTTATATTTCTTTGTTTTAGTCAAACATGCTCACTTTTTTTCTTTTTTTTTTCTTTTTTGGTCGAAACTTAAAAAAATTGGTTCTGTTTTTTTAAAAAAAGACAAAACGTGAGGTTTGGTAAACCTTACGCATAGCGACTACACTGGTTTGAGTGGAAAAAGAACCCAACAAAACAAATGAAAAAACACAAGTGTAAACCTTACTCAATTCTGAAGGGATGATTCTACTGGCTGTGAATTTTTACCACCACAGTCACGGGAGGCTTGAAATAAGCCATAGCTTTCCACAAGGTCACGCCAACAAAGTCAAGGGGGCCAAGAATCAGTGGGCTGAGTTCTCTGTCTTCTCTCCTAAACCAATAGCAGCTGTTGGCTGTGATGTCTTATGCAGATGTTACAAGAACATTTTGTTTCTTTTTCTTTTTTTTTTTTTTTGTGTGCGTGTGTTAAGTTGTCTAAAAGGGAGGATATGAAACACTTTGGTTTGCTTTTTCCTCCTCTCCCCCACCTTATTGCACTCTGGATTCTAGTAAATTATAGACTGCTATGCCCTCACCCTCTGTCCTGCCAGGTGTTTACAGACTGACCCAGATGTGCTGGGGGAGTGGAAGATGAGGGGGACATTTTCCCCTCCCCATAGTATCCAGATTCAATAAACAAAGCTGGAAAGGGCCCAGAAAGCTCAGAGAAGTTTTCTTCTTTTATCTAAAAGTGACTAGAAACAGCCAAGAGACTGCGAATGAGCCAGTCCACGCAGCCAGTACACTCTCTGGCTCCACGCACTTTTTTGCTTTGTCTTTGGCCAAGCTTTGCTTTAATATTTCTCTAGCTGACTTTTGACGGAAGGACAGGGTGGTAAAAATCCCTTAAGTTTAATTTAGCTTCTACTTTTATACATTTAATTACTTACAATAAGAGAAAAAAAATGCCTAATCTTTCACTAACCATCTTATTGTTCTCATGAATTCAAGAGGTAGCAAAGGTAACAAGTCTGTCCACACAGACTTGCTCTTTAGTGAGGGAGGAAAGCTAAAAACATACACACACAAAAAATAAAATAAAAAAATAATAAAAAAGTACCTAAGGAACTTGTAGCAAGTCCAGCCTACATCAAACCCCCTCCCCACCCTCCCACCCTAGAATTAACCTCAGACCTTCCAGTTCAAACATTCACATAAACGTTACAATGGTTTTTCCTTTAATAAAACAAGTACCTCTAAGCAAAGAATATTCATACGAAACTACTAGAAAAGTAAAGACGACCCCCTGCTCACTGAAAAGTTCCCAGGGCATCCAGTCCCTGTTCAGTCATGGGTAAGGCAGAAGAGGTTTGTGTGTTTTGTGGGAAAAGGTGGCATGTGGTTGTTGTGGTTTAGGATTCTGGCTCCAAGGCAAAGGGGGCTGTTCCCCCTTGTTGGGGTGTGAAAGCAGGTTTGTCGCCTTTTGTTTTCGTATGCTCAGGTAGTGCTCAGGTAGCATGGGGGAAAGGTTGTGAAACGCAGCCTCCGGCTCCATTTTCGCGCCTGCCCCTGGCCCAAGCTGTGTCACTCAATGCCTCTTTGAAAAACACTACAAATAGGAAGAGGGGAAAGTTCTTTTCTCTCTGGGGTGCACTCTTTTGTTTGGAAGGAGAAGGACGGAAGAGAAGAGAGAACCACTGAGCAGTCACCTTCGCAACAAGAACTTTGCTTCAGGTATATGCTGGGACAGTAAAGATCTTTTGTGTGGCAAGTAGACTTTTAACTTTGTTGATCACTGGTGGGGGAAAGAGAAGAGGAACCTGGATGCAGGAACCCAGGGCCCCCACCCCCCGTACTGAGAAATGATTAATCACCAGAGAGGGAAGAGAGGACGGGTTGAAGAGCTGAGAATGAAGGCACCACTGGAATGCAGAGACCCAGATACTCCCTGGAAAATGGTGACTTTGAGCTTTGGAACCAGGCTGGCATAGCACTGGGGAAGTCAACCCAAGCAATGGACAGCCCCCACCACCACATGGAATGGAGGCAGCTGTGCCGAGCTGCCTCCTGTGGGATGAAAGGGCAATGCATAAGGAGGAATTCTGGCCCACAGAGCAGCCTGGAGCTTCATGCCAGAGGTTAAAAGGACTGCGCCCCCCACTCCTGTATACACCCCCATTTCTGGCGCCGACCACATGTGTGAGGGCTAAGAGTAGTGGAGGGGTGGAGCAGAGGGAAGGTATACGTATATAGGTATTTAAGTTCTCACTGTTCTCTCTTTCTCTCTGTCCTTCCCTGATTTAATTGATGATTCATAGTTTTTGTTGTTCTGAATTATTTTAATTTCGTTCCCCCTAGTGGAGCCTGCTCCTTTGCCCACAGCTACAAGTGGCGTGTTAAGTCCTCCATTCATTTCCCACCTTGAGCACTTTAGTTTGTTTCGTTTTCTTCCTGGAGCAGGAGCAACTGCCACCTGGGCTGCTTGGGTTTTCAACCAGCACAGTGGTTACATGTGCCAAGAATAAAGATCAAAACCAAAACAGGGAGGGAAGTACTTCTTTAAGTGAAGTTCTGGGGCTGGTGGACACCTAGGTAGCCTGCTCTCCCCACCATCACCAGCCCAGAAAAGGGGTGGTGGGTTCCACCACTGCTATGGCTTTCCCACAGTATCTATCTGAAGGGGCAGCCAACCCTGTGAGATGGTCCACAGACACAGCTTCTGCACTTGTGAATGTAATGCTCTGTTATTTCACAGCTACTCAGGCTACTGAACAGGTGTATTTTCTTTCCTTCTTAATGGCAAGAAATGCCCCTACTGAGTTTGGTTTTGAGAGAGGAGGTGAGTAGGGTGGCAGTAACACAAAGAGGCAGGGGGCATCCTGGAAGAGAGTGGAAGTTCCCCATGGTCCCCTTCCCTGCTCCAGATAATCAATATGGCAATAAAGCTGATGTGTGCAAAAAGAAGTGGCATGTCTTGCCAGATCACCAAGATTTGGAGGGAGAGTTGGACTAAATGCATCAGCTTGGCTGTGGACCTTTCTTTTTTTAAAAAAAGGAAAAAAAAAGGAACTTTTTTTTTAAATGTTAAAGCTACATTTGTTTAGGCCTCCCATGACTGAACAGAGTATGGGGAGTTGCCCCCTTTTTTGTTTGCTTTTTTCTTTTTTTTTTTTAAGCAGCAAGTCTACAGAAAGGTAAATCACTGCGGATGGGCTCGAAGCTCATTCTGGAGTCTTTGGCTTATGTGGGAGAGGTATGCATTCGCAGGTGGCTGATCAGATTGCGCTGCTGGGTGAATTTCCCACCACACAGTTGACATTCGTAAGGTTTTTCTCCTGAGTGGACACGCATATGCTCTGTCAGTCTGTACTGCCGGGTAAAGCGCATCCCGCATTCCTCACACGCAAAGGGCTTGAGCCCTAAGTGGCTGCGCATGTGCCGTGTCATGGTACCCCGCTGCGTGAACATCTTGCCGCAGATGTTGCAAGGGAAGGGCCGCGTCAGCCAGTGAGTCTTCTCATGCTGCCGCAGCGTGGCTGGATCCTTGTAGCTCTTCTCACACACTGAACACTTGAAGGGTCGTGACTCCGCGGCGTAGGACTGGTTGGGGTTGGACAAATCCTCGGCTTCATCCTTGCTGCCGTATGTGCCTTCCTCCTTGATGTAAAGGTCTTCCTCAGTGTGCGTCTCCACATGGGCATTGAGCTGCTCAGAGCTGGGGAAGCCTTTGCCACAGGGGATACAGACATACAGGTTGTCACCGTAGGCCACTGGCTCAAATCCCTCCTGCCGGTAGACATAGTTGGCACTAGTATGCCCGCCGCTCTCGCTCTCGCTCTGGCCGCTGTCATCACTGTTCTCCTTACCATTCTCCACCTCCTCCTTACATGGATAGGGTAGGTCTGTGCCGTAGGCCCCGACCAGGCTCCTCTCCACAGACTTCGACAAGGGCCCCAGCAGGATACCGTTGGGCAGCGCTTCACCCTCGTCCCTGTCTTTGCCTCCCTCCTTTCGATCAAAGGCGTTGTCTTTCTTGACCCAATCCTTCTTGCGGGACGAATGCCGGAGGCCCTTGCGCTGGCTGCTCTCTGTCAACGTGTGGTGGCACTCCTCGTTCAGATCCATCTCCATGGGGTCGCTGCTGTCTGCCATGCTGTGAGGGGCTCCGACTCCAGACTCGTCGAACGATGAGGCACTGTTGGCTGCGGGGGCTGAGGCAGATTGGGGAGAGCCATGCTGGCTTTCGCTGTGCTGCGTGTCATCGTGGGAGGCTGCAGCAGGGAGCGACGGGCTTTTCTTGGAAAGGTCAAGGCCTAGCTCCTGGTCGCCGGTGCTCCCATTTGCACTGCTGCTCCCACCGCCATTCTTGCTGGCTCCCCTGCTTAAGGAGTGACAGTTCTCTTGGTTGGAGCTGCTGATGAAGACCTCGTCATCAGAGAGCTTTCCCTTTGACAGCTCCTTTGAGTGCGAACCCTTCAACCCCTCATTTGACCCTGAATAGCGAGCTTGGATGACCGAAGCAGTGGAAAGTCTCTGACTCCTGGCAGATCTCCCAACACCAAGGCCACCGGCCTTGCCAGCAAAGGACTTGCCACTCCGCTTCAGCTTCTTTCTGCAGAGAGCTGCCAGGTCGTGCAGTTGGAGGTAGCTTGCTGCGGTGAGGAGAGCACTGAAGTTCTGTTCACCGGGCTGGTCAGTCGTTAAGAGCTTACCAGTATAAATAAAGTCCAGGATCTGCCGGAACACGGTGGGGTTCACCATGTCCGTGTCTAAGTTAATCAGGTTGTCATGCAGAACGAGGGATTTGAAATACATGCTGCTGGCTGCCAGGATGTTCTTATGGGCACGAAACAGGGCATTTTCTACCACAATGATCACATCACAGAGGAAACCTTTGGCTCGTTGCTGGTTCAGCTGCAGTAGCAGTTGTTTGGCATGATTTGGCAGTTCCATCTCCACCTTCTCTTCCTTTCACCTTCACCTTACCACCTGCAAAACAGGAGGATGAGAGGTGTGAACCTGCTGTTTCCACTTGAACAAGTCTACATTTAATAGAATGGCTTCACATGGTGCAGCATGTGTTAGTCTTGACACTGACTAAGGAGCTCTGGGTACGTTCAGCCCTGCAAGCTGTGATCATACTTGGAGTGCAGGGAGATGTATTTCTCATACTAAGATTTGATTCAAGTCTTTCAAAATCAGATTTGTAAATAGCTTTTTACAGAAGCAATTGTCATTGGCTGGAGTTACTGTTCAAAAGATACCAGCAGGGAAACAATAGTTAGGTACAGGGGAAAGCTGTTTCCCTCTCCTGACACAAGCCTGAAGGGAGGATGAGAAGCAAGAAAAAAAGGAAGAAAAATAAAGCATCTACTTCATGCCATTTGCATATCGAAGCACATAAAATAACGTAAGCTGCAGCTGAGTTTGTGTGGCTTGTAGTGTGTTTCTTGTCTCCTACATGTTGAAATTTTACAACACCCAGCTGCTCTGGGGTTGAGGAACTGACATGTAGCAACTAAATCCATTGAAGATGGAATTAATCTCCCTGAGGTGTGAATGGAAAATCTCCCCGTGAGTATGAAAGGCTGCTTTAAAAACCACCCCCGGCAATGCCCATATCCCAGCCCATTGACATGAAGGGCTAGAAACAACCCTGAACTGGCTGCAGTTCAGGATGCTGAGCTAGCTAAATGCCACCAAGTATCTTCAACAATCTGAAATTGTTTTCTTAATTCTGCCCTGCCTTCAGTTTTTCAGGAATTTTATTTAAACTGATGGGAGTCAAGTAACCTATCTCACATCACAGTCTCTCTACCCTGAAGTACTGGGTGGAGAGGAAAATTGTGGTTACCTCTGTGTGGTTCATGTATTTCACAAACAGTACTCACTATGTATTTTAGTTTAGGTATTTCTATTGGCTTTCCAGTAGTACGGACTGTAGGAAATACCTACTTCGAGGCACATCAGAACTATTTGCAGTTGCGTGTTTTGTAGATACTACAATACATAAAAACTAGAATTTAAATCTGGGACAGCATTCAAGAATCCAAGATAAATTTTTAAACTTTTTTTTTCTGTAGTTTTTTGTTTGAGAATACCAACTACTATTTGTAAGGGACATTTAAATGATGAAGCACTAGGCTGCATTATCTTCCCTCTGCATCACGTGTGTGTACACAAGCAGTAAGGAGTGATAATGTCACTCTTAAAAATAACCTCTGTCAAACCTGACTCTCCTACCTGGTGATAAATAGAAAGATTTGATTTGGCAAAAAGGTGGTAAAGCTACATCATTCATTTCTGCACCACAGAAAGATTCTTACTTTATGAAAAAAGCTACCAAAAAGTAAATGCAGTTTTTCCTCCAGTGTTGCTCCCTGACTAGCCTGGTACTTCTACTTTACCAATGGCTCTGCCAAGCAGGTGCCTCCCTTCTTGCGCAGGACACACTTCTTCACTTGGTTAGCTGGACAGCCTGGTACCTGGTTACGCATTTGGCAGAATTTTGTGGCGCCTGTTCAGTGCACCAGCACCTAACTCAGTATCCACACAGATCTCAGTGGCTCGTCACCTTGACCCACAGCTGAACTGGCTGCTCTGCTCTTCTGTTCCATGTTGTTTCAGCAATGGATGGGAACCCCTGGAGATGGTGGGTTCACCACTGTGCCTTTGTGCACATTGATGTTCCTAGAGGTGGCTGGCTTTAGGAAGGACTGGCAGCCAAAGGGAGGTAGTACAGGCTTGCCATGGTGCTAGCCAGTTACTTCTCCTCCATCTAGAGTGTTTCTGTCATAGAAACTCACCCTGCAGCATCACAAAAACAAGCCAGAGACAGGGATTACCACCACTGAACAGTGTTGAGCACTTTAAAAACAAGTTTTGCTGTAATTAGTTACATCAGAGTTGCAGCACGCAGGCAGCGTGTCTGGTTGTAGTGGCTTGCTTCCAGAATTGCTGATTAAGAGGAAGAAGCAACAGCACAGAGGCACCAAAAACTCACTTTTATCTAGCCAGGCCAGTAAAAGCATTTAATTCTGGGTCACTGAGATACATTGATAAGGAAGGACAAAAACATGGCTTGCAACATAACACACCATCTTTCTTTGTATATAAATGCATCCTGCTCAAGAACAGCCAGAGACAGCCTACTGCTGTGCTCTTTTCACTACAAACATAACGGTGCTTTTCCATGCATGTAACACACAAAATCCCTCAGTATGATTTTTAAGTGTTCCATAAAGTACAAATGCAGGAAAGGAAGGGAAACAGCACAGCCAATATTTTCTGCCTAAACAGGCTAATAAAAAAAGTATGTTACTGAAGTAGAATTGAGCTTATTTCCCATTGAAGCACTTGAAGCAGAGATCTAGAAATCTCAGTAGACATGTCTGCCTAAGTCTTTGCAAAGAGTCAAGGCTTGTGCAGCTACTGATGGGAAATATTTTTGTTTTTTTTTTTTTTCTGCCTTAAATAATATTGAACCCAGGTAATGATCCTGCAGAGGCAACCCTGGAAATAGGCAAGATTCTAGTTCTGCTTTTTACTGACCTTCATGAGGAAGATACTGTTATTATTAAGCCTCAGTATGTTCTGCAGCTTAAAAATTAGCATAGTACAAGTTGTTTGAATTACCTCTGTTTATCTCTCATGTCAAATTTTACAGAAGTATTCATGTTCAGTAGGACAAAAATATGAGATAGGTTATTACCCTTAGTAGATTTAAAAAGCAGTGGTCAGGTTCAAGCACCATATAACAATGCCTATCAAAATTGAATTTGTCAGCTGAAGTCTAACAAGGATTCAGCAACCCCAACAAAATGAATGTAATGGAACAAGGCAGCAAAATCTTGAGCCAAGCTTAGAGCCCCACGTTTAAAATTTTACCAGAATTGCCCACTGAGGGCTTTTACCAGGACAGCAACATGGGTCAGAGAACACACCTTTGACTGACGTACCTTTGTTGACAAAAGCTTTATAGCATCAGCCTGGCTTGTGTATCTTGTGCAGTCCTGAATAAAAATAAATCCATTCCAGATATTTTCCACAGCTAACCAGTTACAAACATTTCTTTAGCAATGATGCATTTCAGAGGTGGGGGAAGAGGGGTGTGCTGGAAAACTTGTTAGCAAAAGAGAAGCAGGCAATATTCCTTAATCTATGGCATTCCTAAAATCTCACTTCTAGCTGAAAGCATGGGACGAAAGACCACTATGAGGCTAAGTCCAGTACAAAAGTTACCAGATCTTCCCAAACAAATGGCAGGTGCAGCCTTAGAAAGGCCTTGCTATCCATCAGTTCACAGAGAGTGGCTCTTAACAAACCCTGAACACGTGGGTAACACCACCACCACCAATCATGACAACAAAAGCCTCAAAAGCCCTGAAAAATCACAGTGGTTTATATTTCATGTATCTCAATATCATTTTAAAGAACCCTTCCTTTTCTGTTTTCTGCAAAAAGATAGAAAAAACATACTTCCAGTTCAGAGGAGCCCTGGCTCAGAAAAGGCTCAAATGTATTTCAAGGAAAAAAAAAACAAACCCCAGGCCTCAAGAATATGTAGATGTCTCACTGGGGCCACAGTCTTTTATCGTTAAATTTGGTGTGCAAAAATTTCACTCCTTTGCATTTAAAACAAGATCTCAGAAGGCTTTTGGACAAATAGCATTAGAGAAGGTCTTCTTTCCAGATTCAAGTTGCTTCCTAGTCATTCAAGACACACAGTTTTCAGAGCAATGAACCTGCTCAAATATTCTTGTGCAAGAAGGGAATGAAGCAAGACTGAGGCTCCACTACCTCCACCATATCCATGACACCAGCACATGCAAAGACATGAAGAATACACGGCACACATCACAGAATACAGTAATGCTGCAAGCAGATGCCACACATCAAACAAAGCTTCGCAAGCTAAGAGCCAGTAGCGTCTTCATAAGCAATATTGCCCAAGTTGCTGGGTGACTGCGAGCTGCCGTGCCCAGCCAGGGGCACATTGTGATCCCGTGGGCATGTAGGTTGTGCAGAACACAAAGACCGCTCCGGGAGCTGTGTTGTTCTTGCTACAAAGCAGGAAAAACACTTTTCTCTCAATTTCCACAAAGACTCTAGATGTCACAGAAAACTAGACTGCCAAAGTACAGGAGAAGAGGAATCCCTTCACCCCTTTAAATAGTATAAAATCTACATATTCACTACAGATTTGATTCTTTTTAGTATTACTAAATCTCTTCCTAAAACTAATTGCTGAATGAATGGTAAATTTGTTATCTTAGCAACCTGTGGCAGGAAATACTATTTGATTTCATCTGAGTTACACATTGCAGCATATAAATATTGTTTACCTTTTAAGAACCAACACCAGTGAAGCAAAGAATCAATCAAAAACAGATCTAAGGAAGCATCATTTCACGGAGTGGATTTGTGGATGGATGAGAAGGCTAGACACCCAGCACCTGCACAGTGAACTAACAGTACCGCAGACAGAACCTGACAAACAGATTAGATGTGATGTATCAGTCAGATGCTGTTAAAGCACTAGCCTACTGTGCAGGTTACGACATACCTAGGAAAGGATGCCTGCTTACTTATTTCTCCACCTTCCCAAGTCTGCACTGAACAGACACTGCAGCAGTGAGCGTGGGGAAGGACAAGACAAAATTAAATCAATTGTTTCCTACATTGCTCTTTCCCACTTCTGACATTAAAAATGCTGTGTCCAACTGCATCTGGGTGAAACTGAAACAGATGAATTCTGCACCCTTCAGTTTCAGACAAACTAACTTTTTTAGAGCACCTGAAGACCCTACTGGGCAAAGAGCCCTCCTGTTGCTCACTGGCTCATCTGATCTTCCTCTCCATACATCCCAAGAGAAACTATTTCCAGGGCTCTCCAAGGTATTGGTGAAGTGGGCTTTCATGGCCACTAACCATCTCCCCAGGAGCTGCAGTTGGCAGGTCATTAGCCCATGCCTTTGAAAGGTATTCACACTGCAGAGTGGCACAGGCATACGGAGGAATGCAGGAACAGTGTTACCGCCACCGGTTCCCTATCCCCAGCCCTGTGAGCAGCGGACTATAGAACTCTGAAGCAGAGGCAAGAACATGCATTTCATCATTGGCAGTGGAGCAGCAAAAGCTCTGTGAGGTGGGGTCAAGCAGAAAACAGGATGCAGCACCCTTTTTCTCACAGAAACATCTCTCCAACATGTCAGGTTACTCGGGGAGAGGTCTGCAGAGCTGGGGAGGGGAGAGAAGACAACATGCAGGACAGAGCAGGATGTGCAGCTGATGTTGCAGGTGTGGACACGGAAAGGAGAAGGACAACAGAGGATCATTTTGCAGAGGATACCTCACCAGCAAACTTAAAGCGGCCCCTGTTTAGTTTGTTACATTCCAATTAGTGCCAGGCAGAGCTGCCCTCCCGGCTCCCTGAAGCAGCTCTTGCAGGACTCCCACAGAAACAGTACAGCTTTGCTTAGGGACACAAGCACCTGTTGGGTACCTCTGTGCAGCAACGTTTGGACATTAGGTACGTTGGCAATACATGCTCAACTGCTACCAGCTCCTGGCCCAAAAAGGAGAGAAGAAAAAGAGTCAGATGATTTCCCAGTCCCTTCTCTAGAATAACAAGGAGGACCGGACATGGTTAGACCCTCCTCTACTGCATGGCAAACTGCCCAGGGAAGGGGCATCTCTGTGGGGAAAAGGGGAGGGGCCCTGTGTGCATGAAAGGACTAACATCAGGAGAGCAAAGTGATTTCCAGTCAGTGCAAGGCTGCAGCAAAGCAGGAACACCTTGCTATACAAGCTGAGACTATGAGCAGTAGAATGCAGATTAACCACTTGGTTGCTGCTTACCATGCCAGGTACATTGGGCTAAAGGCACCTCCATCCAGTGCTGCCCGGCGTGCCAGGTACATCCCATGATGTTCCATTGAAATCACAACAGGCCATCAATAGAACGTGGCTGCACGGATGCAGAATGGAGAACCAGCAGGGACGCTGTTAAATGCAATTAAAAAACTGCAATCAAAATTGAAACGTACATTTTAAAACGGCCACCTGCCTTAAATATGTAACTATTAGAACAACCTCCCCTCCACCCATTTCCCCAGAACTGCTGAACTGCGACGGAAACAGCAGAAGGCCTCTGCAAGTTTCCTGATGGCTCGCTCTGGCCACGTCCAATCAGGACTCCCAACAGCACTGAGCTGCAGGGGGACCAGTCCATATACATATATCTTCAAGAAGAACAGACACCAGGATGTCTGCACCAGATTCCTCCTCTCCAGAAACTCAGACAAATTAATATCACCATTTAGAAATGCCTCTGCGACAAGAAAAGCCTGGTGCCAGAGCTTCACAGTCTCATTTCCCACACAGCACAGACAATGACAGAAACCTTAAATGCTGATCCTCTGTGTTGTCACCATTTCCTTGTTCCCCTTCCCAAGCCTTTGAAATACTGCTCTTCTTGAGATGTTACAGTATGGAGCCAGGCTGGGTCCTTTGGCTTTTTGTTACGTCTGTGGTGCAAGACAGGAAAAGAAAACACTGCCTACCCTCTCCTAGTTATAATGATGCTTCACTGATAATTTAATCTACGTTCTTGGAGACAGGAAATCAAGTTGATTCTTGGTGAACTGCAACTGGTCCGACAGTCACAAAACTTAAGATCTGGAATTTCACTGAACAATATCTTTTCCGTGTCAGGAAAAGGCACATCCTACAGATATACTCAACTCATCAAGGCTAGGGTATCCTCTGCACTCCATATCCTCGTTCCCCTACAGTTCCTCTAATCAGCTCCAGCAGGATTATCAAGGCTAGTCACAGGGCAGATGCTAAGCACAGGTCCCTCTCTACAAGTGGTGATGCTGCCCCAGTGGGAAAAAAAAAAAAAGAAAAGGCAAAACACAGGAAAAAACAGAACAGAAATAAGCCTGCAGCTTCACGGGAATTTAAAATAGGTTTTTAGACTCTCATGGCGAAGTGAAACTTCTGCATAGCTCTTGCCACATTCATGCCTGCCTGTCTCCAGCTGTGCTGCTGGAGATGATAGTAATGTTACATTAAGAAAGTTAGAAGAATATTGATTATCATTTCAACCTTAAAAGATAAAAGGCCAAATGAAAAAGACTTGAATGTAGTTGGATGAGAGAGAACATAAAGCAGGACACTGGCCTGGGAAACAGGAAGTGTCTTCAAGAAAAGGACACTGAATGTAAGGAGACAGTTATTCCTGGACATCTGCTGGGCTTAGGCCCAGGACAGTGTTCCCATCATTCCCACCTGAATTCTTATCCCCACAATTCTGTAACTAAATCTCTTTCACACTGAACTAATAGGTCTTTTGTATTCAGGTGGCCCTGAAGATTTTTAAATCTTGTCAATGCAACGAAAAAATGAAATGTAAGCAAGTGTTTGCTTACTGACCTGGGCCATGCTGAGCCAAGAGCATTTGCTGAACTAGTCTGAACAGACCACTGCCAGCATGAACAAGCCAACCCAGATTTAAACGGCGTGCAACTTTATGCGTAACAGGCCTGAGCCCCAGGGATGTGGAGCTCCCCCTTCTCCAGGAGGTCATACGCTCTAGGCTGCATACGAGCAACATAGGACTGGCTGCATCTGCAGCATCAGGACTCTGCAAAAAACTCAGTGACACCAGCAATACTCAGCTTAAGAAAGGCTGGATGCTGCATAAAGGTATTTCTTGGACAGCAGTTCAAATGCAGATTTACACCCAGATTACAGCAATTTGCTTCTTGCCACTGTGAAGCAAGAAGCTCTTCTCCATAGCTGTATTTCTCCTCTAGGGCGGAGATTAGCAGAGAACCACTTAAAACAAAGGTGTTTCCTACTGTTAGAACAGCACACTGCAGTCAGAAATGAAGGGTCCTGCCAATTCCTAAACAGAGCCCTTGTATATTATACATTTTTTTTCACTGCTGACATGAAGGTGCCTAAGACTACCCAAACGCTTCAGTGGGATGAGGAGAGGCATGGACATTGCAGATCTTGTCAAGCAGAGCCAGGCACTAAAAATTCCTGCATATCTGCAGAGCACAGTTAATCTTAGGAACGCAGCAGTGGCACAAAACAAATAAAGCCTCAGAAGCTAGAGAGCAGCAACAGATAATTGGGCTTTTCTGCAGCCCTGCAACAACTGAGCAAGCTCAGTTCCAACTGTACCTGCACTGCAAGTAGTAAAGGTACCTCAGATGTCCCACGCTAATCTGACTTCTGACTGCACTAAAATACCCACATATTCAGTGGAGTAGCTCAGCCCACACAGGAGGAAGGATATCCTCCACCCATCCACCAGTTAATGCCCCTTTGCTATGCAAAATTGCTGTGTTTCCCAGCTACCTTTGAGCCTTGATGTTCAGAATTCTCCCTTTACAATGCAAGAATTTAGGACATGACTGAAGGATTGTTGCTACCTCCCAGCTAATCCTAGTGAGTGTTAGGAGGAATCAACAGCCCTATGAATTACATGGAGTGAGAAGATGCTTCTGGTCCTACAAGCTTGGGCCCTGTCCTTCAGTATGGGAGGCCACAGTTGGCAGGGGGTGCACAGGGTGGCAGCTTCATGCTGAACGTTGCTCTGGGGGCAAAAGCACGCAGCATCGTGGAGAAGAACGAACGTCGTGACCCTTTTCCAACCAAGACTGTCTTACAGCACCTCCCAGTTGCAGCACTGCTTTAGGGCTCTGAGTCACCACAGGTACAAGCTGATAGCCGGGTTGTGAAATGCAGCGATACTGGAGCAAATGCCTGGCCCTTTCAACTGTCCCTGCACCTGGGGAGGGATCTCCAGGACAGGGATAAGACAGTCAGCTGGGAGTGTTAAATCTGCTAGCGACTGTGACTCAGACCCTTAGTTACAGGGTTTGTTAGAGCAAACAAGGCCTCAGAGTACCGGGAGAAACAGGAGAGGGTTTGATAAAGATTCTCCCAATTGGCCCACTTATTTTTATTTCTTGTGTGGAGTCAGCACACTTTTCTGCAGAGAGAAGCAGTAAGCACAGGAGCATCTGCATACTGAATGCTGCTAATATCTAACACTGAGCTCCATGCTGAGGGGTGCAGGAAGGACAGAGATAGTAACAGCCTTGGACCAAAATGCCACCTCGCTCACCACATGACAGATAGCAGTGAGCACAGAAACAAACCTTGCTCTCTTATTTTCTTCTACAAGACCAAATCTCCTTCCCTTATCTCATCCGTACCTACAGGTGCAGCAGCAACAGTTCTTAACATAAATAATCAATGCCTTAAATATAGCACCTTTTGCACTTTATCCACCATTTTTTCTTTTTTTTTGTTCCCCCCAAGAACTGAACACATACTCAGCCCTGTACTTCCCAGAGGAATCTTTTGTCTCCACACTTTACTTCAGTAAAGTCTTTCAAGCAAACCACTGTTTATGAGTTGGTCCTGGCAGCATCAAGACTTTACTGGTTGCCAAACATCCCTCCAAATCAGCTGAACGGATCACCCCGAACCCTCATATGGTTGGTTCTTTGCAACCACCAAAAAGTGATTTGGCAACTCTGAGCCTGGCAAATGTGAGGATGCCAGAAAACCACTTGTAAAAGCAGGCGGCCTAACAGAGTCAAAGGTGTTACCTTGGCTGCCTCTCCTCAACCACTACTTCTCATTTTGACTGGTTTATTCCCACCTTCTTCACTCGAGACTTTAGACTTTCTTTAAACTCAGCTTACAAGGAGGTCATGCTATATATGCTTACAAAATCCACTTCTTCCCCGCAGGGCCCCCATCCTGCCACCCTTATCCTGCAGCACTGCAGCACAACAGTGGTCCAGGGCTGCAGGCAGCTCAGGCGCATGTGGCCAGCCTTCTCTGCCAGACAAGTTTCTCAGCTTTGGGGATTGCAGCCCCAGGGCATTATGACAGGCAGCCCAGCAAGGTCATGGCGTATTGAGAACTTCACTGCAATCCAAAGTGCAGGATCTTCCTCCTTTCCTTCCCT